>NC_142801.1:38573126-38585626 GCF_049724085.1 Artemia sp. Qi Xiang Cuo
GTATAACTTAGACCTCTACTAATTTCACATCGTGAACATTCTTATCTGAGAGTTGGAAAAACTGACGGGACAAGATATCTGATTGATACAATTTCTCCATGTGACATGATATATTTGGAAGGGTTCATAGGAATTTAAAAAGTATCTGTGCACAGTTGCTGGAACATAGGAAACGTCAGAGATTATTTGACATTTTAGAGGATTTGAAAGTAGAAACGAAAAAGGTAAGGCATCTCAGGTAATGCTAACTCTATCAAGAGATACATATTATTTTTTATTTGGGTGGTTCTCGACTGTGTTCTGCATAACACACAAGTACAATTTGAACAGTGTTGTCAATATAAAATATGCTCTAACATTATAGTATACTAAAAAGTTGATACTAATAAAGAAATTCAGAACAATCCATAGAAATCCTTAGATAAAAACTTCTGGCTGTTTTCCAAATCATACCCGGACCTATCCAAGATATAATTTGAGGCTTTTACCACGGACATTAAATCTTGTCCAGCCTTTTACCAAGGACATTAAATCTCGTCCAGGCTTTTACCAAGGACATCAAATCTCGTCCAGGCTCTTAGCAAGGACATTAAATCTCGTCCAGACTTTTAACCAAGGACATTAAATCTCATCCAGACTTTTAACCAGAAACATTGGATCTCGTCCAGACTTTTACCAAGGACATTAAATCTCGTCCAGGCTTTTACCAAGGACATTAAATCTCGTCCAGGCTTTTACCAAGGACATTAAATCTCCTTCCCAAGCTTTAATCAAGGACATTAAATCTCGTCCAGGCTTTTACCAAGGACATTAAATCTCGTCCAGGGTTTTATCAAGGACAATAAATTTCGTCCAGACTTTTACCAAGAACATTAAATCTCGTCCAGGCCTTTACCAAGGACATTAAATCTCGTCCAAGCTTTCACCAAGGACATTAAATCTCCTTTCCAGGCTTTTACCAAGGACATTAAATCTCGTCGAGGCTTTACCAAGGACGATAAATCTCGTCCACGCTTTTACCAAGGACATTAAATCTCGCCCAGGCTTTTACCAAGGACATTAAGTCTCGTCCAGACTTTTAATAATGACAATTAGTCTCTACCAGGCCGATACCAAGATCTTTATATTTCTTCCAGGATATCTAAGTCGAAATTTGATCGTGTCCACAATACTACCGAGGTTATTATATCCCGTACAGACTGTTACCAAGAACATACTATCGACACCAGGGTTTTACCAAGATAATTAACTTTCCTTCCCAGGCTTTTACCAAGGACATGAAATTTACTCCAGACTTTTACCAAGGACATTAAATTTCGACCAAGCTTTTACCAAGGACATTAATTCTCCTTCCGAGGCTTTTACCAAGGACATTATATCTCGTCCAGGCTTTTACCATGGACATTAAATCTCGTCCAGGCATTTACCAAGGACATTAGATCTCGTCCAGGCTTTTACCAAGGACATTAAATCTCGACCAGGCTTTTACCAAGGACATTAAATCTCCTTCCCAGGCTTTAAACAAAGACATTAAATCTTGTCCAGGCTTTTACCAAGGACATTAATTTGATTTCTTTTAATAATTGGGTACTTTTTTGCATATTTTTTAAAATAAAGTTGGGTTTTATTTCAGAAGTATTAACATCCCAGTTTAAAATACATCTGATTTTATTAATACCATTTTCTTAGCTAGGTTTCTTAAATTTTCGTAGGTGTATGTCTGATTTTATTAATGTCATTTTTTTTAGCTACGTTTCTTAACCTTTCGTAGGTTTATATCTGGTTTTATTAATAATATTTGATTTTCTAATAAAGTTGGGTTTTAATTTTCAGAAATAAGAACATCCATGTTTAAAATACATCTGATTTTATTAATAATATTTGATTTCTTTACTAAGTCGGTGCATTTTTGCATACTTTTAAAAATAAATTTGGGTTTTAGTTTTCAGAAAGATGAACATCCCAGTTTAAAATACATCTGATTGTATTAATAATATTTTCTTAGCTAGGTTTTTTAACCTTTCGTAGATGTGTGTTGCATGAAACTCGTGATTTGGGATGTATGGTTTGCTATTTTGGACTTTTCTGAGCTAGATTTTCTAACCTTTCGTAAGTGTATGTCTGATTTTATTAATGACATTTTCTTAGCTAGGTTTCCTAACCTTTCGAAGGTGTATGTCTGGTTTTATTAATAATATTTGATTTTCTATTAAAGTTGGGTTTTAATTTTCAGAAATAAGAACATCCATGTTTAAAATACATTTGATTTTATTAATAATTTTTGATTTCCTGTTAATATTTGGGTACATTTTTGCATATTCTTTTAAAATAAAGTTTGATTTTAGTTTTCAGAAATATGAACATCCTAGTTTAAAATACATCTGATTTTATTAATAACATTTTCTTAGCTAGGTTTCTTAACCTTTCGTAGATGTGTGTTGCATGAAACTCATGATTTGGGATGTATATTTGCTATTTTGGACCTTTCTGAGCTAGATTTCATAACCTTTCGTAGGTGTATGTCTGGATTTATTCATAATATTTGATTTTCTAATAAAATTGGTTTTTAATTTTCAGAAATAAGAACATCCATGTTTAAAATTTATCTGACTTTAATAATAATATTTGACTAGTTTTAATAATTGAGTACATATTTGCATAATTTTTTAATAAAGTTGAGTTATAGTTTTCAGAAATATGAACATACCAGTTTAAAATACATCTGATTTTATTAATAATATTTTCTTAGCTAGGTTTCTTAACCTTTCGTAGATATGTGTTGCATGAAACTCATGATTTGGGATGTCTTGTTTGCTATTTTGGACTTTTCTGAGCTAGATTTCATAACCTTTCGTAGGTGTATGTCTGGTTTTATTAATAATATTTAATTTTCTGATCAAGTTGGGTTTTAATTTTTAGAAATAAGAACATCCATGTTTAAAATACATCTGATTTTATTAATAATATTTAATTTATTTTAATAATTGGGTACATTTTTCGATATTTTTTAAAGAAAGTTGGGTTTTAGTTTTCAGAAATATGAAAATCCCAGTTTAAAATACATCTGGTTTTATTAATAACATTTTCTTAGCTAGGTTTCTTAACCTTTCGTAGATGTGTGTTGCATGAAACTTATGGTTTGGGATGTCTAGTTTGCTATTTTGGACTTTTCTGAGCTAGATTTCCTAACCTTTCGTAGGTGTATGTCTGGTTTTATTAATAAGATTTGATTTTCTAATAAAGTTGGGGTTTAATTTTCGGAAATAAGAACATCCATGTTTAAAATACATCTGATTTTATTAATAATATTTAATTTCTTTTAATAATTGTGTATATTTTTGCATATTTTTTTAATAAAGTTGGGTTTTAGTTTTCAGAAATATGAACATCCAAGTTTAAAATATATCTGATTTTATTAATAACATTTTCTTAGCTAGGTTTCTTAACCTTTCGTAGATGTGTGTTGCATGAAACTAATGACTAGGTATGTCTAGTTTGCTATTTTGGACTTTTCCGAGCTAAATTTCCTAACCTTTCGTAGGTATATGTCAGGTTTTATTAATAATAATTTATTTTCTAATAAAGTTGGGATTTTAGTTTTCAGAAATAGGTTTCTTAACCTTTTGTAGATGTTTGTTGCATGAAACTTATGACTTGGGATGTCTAGTTTGCTATTTTGGACTTTTCTGATTTAGATTTCCTAACCTTTCGTAGGTGTGTCTGGTTTTATTAATAATATTTGATTTTCTAGTAAATTTGGGATTTTAATTTTCAGAATTAAGAACATCCATGCTTAAAATACATCTGACTTGATTAATAACATTGGATTTCTTTTAATAATTGGGTACATTTTTGCATACTTTAAAAAAATAAAGTTGGGTCTTAGTTTTCAGAAATATGAACATCCCAGTTTAAAATACATCTGATTCTATTAATAACATTTTCTTAGCTAGGTTTCTTAACCTTTCTTAGGTGTATGTCTGATTTTATTAATAACATTTTGTTAGCTAGGTTTCTTGACTATGTTTCTTAACCTTTCATAGATGTTTGTTGCATGAGACTCATGATTTGGGATGTCTAGTTTGCTATTTTGGACTTTTCTGAGCTAGATTTCGTAACCTTTCGTAGGTGTATGTCTGGTTTTATTAATAATATTTGATTTTCTAATAAAGTTGGGTTTTAATTTTCAGAAAGAAGAACATCCATGTTTAAAATACATCTTATTTTATCAATAATATTTCATTTCTTTTCAATAATTGGGTATATTTTTGCATATTTAAAAAAAATAAAGTTGGGTTTTAGTTTTCTGAAATATGAACATCCCAGTTTAAAATACATCTGATTTTATTAATAACATTTTCTTAGCTAGGTTTCTTAACCTTTCGTAGATGTGTCTTGCATGAAACTCATGATTTGGGATGTATAGTTTGCTATTTTGGACCTTTCTGAGCTAGATTTAATAATTTTTCGTAGGTGTATGTCTGGATTTAATAATAATATTTGATTTTCTAATAAAGTTGGGTTATCATTTTCAGAAATAAGAACATCCATGTTTGAAATTTATCATATTTTATTAATAATATGTGATTACCTTTAATAATTGACCACATTTTTGCATAATGTTTTAATAAAGTCAGGTTTAAGTTTTCAGAAATATGAATCTTAGTTTAAAATAAATCTGATTTGATTAATCACATTTTCTTAGCTAGGTTTCTTAACCTTTCGTAGATGTTTGTTGCATGAAACTCATGATTTAGGATGTCTAGTTTGCTATTTGGACTTTTTTGAGCTAAATTTCCTACCCTTTCCTAGGTGTATGTCTGGTTTTATTAATAATATTGATTTTCTTATAAAGTTGGGTTTTAATTTTCAGAAATAAGAACATCCATGTTTAAAATACATCTGATTTTATTAGTAATATTTAATTTCTTTTAATAATTGTGTACATTTTTGCATATTTTTTAAATAAAGTTGGGTTTTAGTTTTCAGAAATATGAACATCCCGGTTTAAAATACATCTGATTCTATTAATAACATTTTCTTAGCTAGGTTTCTTAACATTTCTTAGGTGTATGTCTGATTTTATTAATAACATTTTCTTAGCTAGGTTTCTTGACTATGTTCCTTAACCTTTCGTAGATGTGTGTTGCATGAAACTCATGACTTGGGATGTATAGTTTGCTATTTTGGACTTTTCTGAGCTAGATTTCCTTACCGTTCGTAGGTGAATGTCTGGTTTTATTAATAATATTTGATTTTCTACTCAAGTTGGGTTTTAATTTTCAGAAATAAGAACATCCATGTTTAAAATACATCTGATTTTGATAATAATATTTAATTTCATTTAATAATTGTGTACTTTTTTGCATTTTTTTTAAAATATAGTTGGGTTTTAGTTTTCAGAAATATGATTATCCCAGTTTAAAATACATCTGATTTTATTAATAACATTTTATTAGCTAGGTTTCTTAACCTTTCGTAGATGTTTGTTGCATGAAACTCATGATTGGGATGTTTAGTTTGCTATTTTGGACTTTTCTGAGCTAAATTTCCTACCCTTTCGTAGGTGTATGTCTGGTTTTATTAATAATATTTGATTTTCTAATCAAGTTGGGTTTTAATTTTCAGAAATAAGAACATCCATGTTTAAAATACATCTGATTTTATTAGTAATATTTAATTTCTTTTAATAATTGTGTACATTTTTGCATATTTTTTAAATAAAGTTGGGTTTTAGTTTTCAGAAATATGAATATCCCAGTTTAAAATACATCTTATTTTATTAATAACATTTTCTTAGCTAGGTTTCTTAACCTTTCGTAGATGTGTGTTGCATGCAACTCATGACTTGGGATGAATAGTTTGCTATTTTGGACTTTTCTTAGCTAAATTTCCTAACCTTTCGTAGGTGTATGTCTGGTTTTATTAATAATATTTGATTTTCTAATCAAGTTAGGTTTTAACTTTCAGAAATAAGAACATCCATGTTTAAAATACATCTGATTTTATTAGTAATATTTAATTTCTTTTAATAATTGGGTACATTTTTGCATATTTTTTAAATAAAGTTGGGTTTTAGTTTTCAGAAATATGAACATCACGGTTTAAAATGCATCTGATTCTATTAATAACATTTTATTAGCTAGGTTTCTTAACATTTCGTAGATGTTTGTTGCATGAAACACATGACTTGGGATGTATAGTTTGCTATTTTGGACTTTTCTGAGCTAGATTTTATAACTGTTCGTTGGTGTATCTCTGGTTTTATTAATAATATTTGATTTTCTAATCAAGTTGAGTTTTAATTTTCGGAGATAAGAACATCCTTGTTTAAAATACGTCTGATTTTATTAATAATATTTGATTTTTTTTTAATAACTGGGTACATTTTTGCATATTTTTTTAAATAAAGTTGGATTTTAGTTTTCAGAAATATGAAGATCCCAGTTTAAAATACATCGGATTTTGTTAATAACATTTTCTTAGCTAGGTTTCTTAACCTTTCGTAGATGTGTGTTGCATGAAACTCATGACTTGGGATGTCTAGTTTGCTATTTTGGACTTTTCCGAGCTAGGTTTCCTAGCCTTTCGTAGGTGTATATCTGATTTTATTAATAACATTTTCTCAGCTAGATTTCATATTCTTTCGTTGGTGTATGCCTGGTTTTATTAATCATATTTGATTTTCTAGCAAAGTTGGGTTTTAATTTTCAGAAATAAGAACATCCATGTTTAAAATACATCTGATTTTATTAATAATATTTGATATCTTTAATAATTCGGTACATTTTTGCATATTTTTTAAAATAAATTTGGGTTTTAGTTTTCAGAAATATGAACATCCCAGTTTAAAATACATCTGATTTTATTAATAACATTTGCTTAGCTAGGTTTCTTAACCTTTCGTAGATGTGTATTGCATGAAACTCATGATTTGGGATGTATAATTTACTATTTTGGACCTTTCTGAGCTAGATTTCATAACTTTTCGTAGGTGTATGTCTGGATTTAATATTAATATTTGATTTTCTAATCAAGTTAGGTTTTAATTTTCAGAAATATGATTTTATTAATAATCTGATTTCCATGTTTAAAATTTATCATATTTTATTAATAATATTTAATTTTTTTTTAAAAATTGAGCACATTCTTGCATAATTTTTTAATAAAATCGGGTTTTAGTTTTCAGATATATGAACATCCCAGTTTAAAATACATCTGATTTTATTAATAACATTTTCTTAGTTAGGTTTCTTAACCTTTCGTAGATGTCTGTTGCATGAAACTCATGAATTGGGATGTATAGTTTGCCATTTTGGACTTTTTTGAGCTAGATTTCCTAACCTTTCATAGATTTATGTCCGCTTATACCTTTAATAATATTTGATTTTTTAATCAAGTTAGGTTTTAATTTTCAGAAATATGAACATCCATGTTTAACATTTATCTAATTTTATTAATAATATTTATTTCCTTTAATAATTGGGTACACTTTTGCTTATCTTTTTAATAAAGTTGGGTTTTTGTTTTCAGAAATATGAACATCACAGTTTAAAATACATCTGATTTTATTAATAACATTTTCTTAGCTAGGTTTCTTACCCTTTCGTAGATATGTGTTGCATGAAACTCATGATTTGGGATGTCTAGTTTGCTATTTTGGACTTTTCTGAGCTAGATTTCCTAACCTTTCGTAGGTTTATATCTGGTTTTATTAATAATATTTGATTTTCTAATCAAGTTTGGTTTTAATTTTCAGAAATAAGAACATCCTTGTTTAAAATATATCTGATTTTATTAATAATATTTGATTTTTTTAATAATTGGGTACATTTTTGCATATTTAAAAAAAATAGAGTTGGGTTTTAGTTTTCAGAAATATGAACATCCCAGTTTAAAATATATCAGATTTTATTTATAAGATTTTCTTAGCTAGGTTTTTTAACCTTTCGTAGATGTGTGTTGCATGAAACTCATGACTTGGGATGTCTAGTTTGCTATTTTGGACTTTTCTGAACTAGGTTCTTTCGTAGGTGTATGTCTGATTTTATTAATAACATTTTCTTAGCTAGGTTTCTTATTCTTTCGTAGGTGTATGTCTGGTTTTATTAATAATATTTGATTTTCTAATAAACTTGGGTTTTAATTTTTAGAAATAAGGACATCCATGTTTAAAATACATATAATTTTTTAAATAATATTTTATTTCCCTTTAATAATTGGGTACAATTTTGCATATTTTTTTAATAAAGTTGGGTTTTAGTTTTCAGAAATATGAACATTCCCACTTTAAAATAAAACTGATTTCATTGGTAACATTTTCCTAGCTAGGTTTCTCGACATTTCGTAGATAGATGTTGCTTGAAACTCATGATCTGTGATGTATAGTTTGCTATTTTGGACCTTTCTGATCTAGATTTCATATCTTTTCGTAGGTGTATGTCTGGATTCAATAATAATATTTGATTTTCTAATAAAGTTGGGTTTTAGTTTTCATAAATAAGAATATCCATGTTTAAAATTTATCATATTTTATTAATATTTGATTTCCTTCAATAATTGAGCACACTTTTGAATAATTTTTTAATAAAGTCGGGTTTTAGTTTTCAGAAATATTAACATCCTAGTATAAAATACATCTGATTTTATTAATAACATTTTTTTAGCTAGGTTTCTTAACCTTTCGTAGATGTGTGTTGCATGAAACTCATGATTAGGGATGTCTAGTTTGCTATTTTGGACTTTTCTAAGCTAGATTTTCTAACCTTTCGTAGGTGTATGTCTGGTTTTATTAATAATATATGATTTTCTAATCAAGTTGGGTTTTAACTTTCAGAAATAAGAACATCCATGTTTAAAATACATCTGATTTTATTAATAATATTTAATTTCTTTTAATAATTGGGTAAATTTTTGAATATTTTTTAAAGAAAGTTGGGTTTTAGTTGTCAGAAATATGAACATCCCAGTTTAAAATACATCTGATTTTAATCGTAGCATTTTCTTAGCTAGGTTTCTTAACCTTTCGTAGATGTGTGTTGCATGAAACTCATGACTTGGGATGTCTAGTTTGCTATTTTGACTTTTCTGAGCTAGATTTTCTAACCTTTCGTAGGTGTATGTCTGGTTTTATTAATAATTTTTGATTTTCTAATAAATTTGGGATTTTAATTTTCAGAAATAGGTTTCTTAACCTTTCGTAGATGTGTATTGCATGAAACCTGTGAGTTGGGATGTCTAGTTTGCTATTTTGGACTTTTCTGTGCTAGATTTCTTAGCCTTTCGTAGGTTTATGTCTGGTTTTATTAAGAACATTTGATTTTCTAATAAATTTGGGTTTCAATTTTTAGAAATAAGAGCATCCATGTTTAAAATACATCTGATTTTATTAATAATATTTGATCTCTTTAATAATTGGGTACATTTTTGCATATTTTTTAAAATAAAGTTGGGTTTTAGTTTTCAGAAATATGAACATCCCAGTTTAAAATACATCTGATTCTATTAATAACATTTTCTTAGCTAGGTTTCTTAACCTTTCGTAAGGGTATGTCTGATTTTATTAATAACATTTTCTTAGCTGGGCTCCTTAACCTTCCGTAGGTATATGTCTGGTTTTATTAATAATATTTGATTTTCTAATAAAGTTGGGTTTTAATTTTCAGAAATAAGAACATCCGTGTTTAAAATACATCTGATTTTAATAATAATATTTGATTTCCTTTTAATAATTGGGTAGATTTTGTATATTTAAAAAAAAAATTAAGTTGGGTTTTAGTTTTCAGAAATATGAACATCCCATTTTCAAGTACATCTGATTTTATTAATAACATTTTCTTAGCAAGGTTTCTTAACCTTTCGCAGATGTGTGTTGAATGAAACTCATGGCTTGGGATGTATAATTTGCTATTTTGGAGACTCAAAATAGCAAACAGACTCAGACCCCAGAGATGGGTCTACAGACTCAAGTATTTTCTGGGAAGGTATTTTGAAGTACCTACCTCCACTCTTTCTACCTCTAGAGGGTAGTGACCTTTGATGACCTTTAAGAATCTTTGTGTTATGGAAGTGGAATCTTGCAAAACAGATCTTTTACTTAAATGAAGTAAAAAAACAACTATTTTCAGCTTCGCAACTTTGCTCAATCCCGATTTATGAGGTTTCAAAGATCTGCAAATATATATCCTAAATTTAGAAAAAAAAGCATTGATATAGCTTGACATTCTAATCAAATAACAGAAATTGCATTTTCAGAACTAAGACCAAAGAAAAGGAAACTGGTAACTGAAGATTAAGGTAAAATGTTGTTCTGTCAAAATTTAAACATGTATAAACCTGTCTAGTGTGAAAATTTCTAAGACTTAGAAATCAGAAGGGGTTTAACATGGAATCTTGGTAGTACCTTCCCAGAATATATTTTTGGCCCTGAATTCATTACTGAAAGTTTCGTTTTCCTAATCTAATCCCATTCCAAGATAGCAAAGAGTAGCTAAACTAACAAACAGCAAAAGCACGAAGTCCTGGTTGAACTTCGCTGAAGTAAGTATGCTAGGACTGCTTTAAAAAAAAATTAATTTTTGGTTTTATTGGTCGCCTGTTGTTGTGAGTCTTTTTTCTTTTATATATTTTTGTCTTGCTGAGGACGGCCCTCAGACATAGGGCCAAATATTCATTCAAATTATCTCCAGTGTCTTGCAAAAAGATTTCCCTATTGTACTTCGTGCTTTTGTTGGTTGTTATGGAAGGCAGTGTGGTCTCCGTCGCTATTTTAGTAGCCAAACTAGAATTTTACCACCTTGGTTGATGTTCAGTGCCTCCAAGTACTAGGTACCATCTTCTATAAGTTTTACAGTTTGATCGAAGTAAAAAGTTTGAAATCTAGCAGCGATTATCTATTACACTGCCTCCTTCTAACTAGGAAGTAAGTAGGGACCGAAATTGCTACACGATACGAACAACGGTACGAACAAGATAAAAGCCAATCAGAGGACTAGAATCCGTGTACGAACAAGATCATTGACATCCAAATCACAGAGCTAGAAATACTGGGATAACAAGGTAACAGCCAATCAGATAAGGAAATTTCACATCGTGAACATTCTTATCAGAGAGTTGGAATTACTGACGGGACAAAATATCTGATTGACACAATTTCTCCATGAGACATGATATATTTGGAAGGGTTCATAGGAATTTAAAATGTATCTGTGCACAGTTGCCAGAACATAGGAAACGTCAGAGATTATTTGACATTTTAGGAGATTTGAAAGTAGAAACGAAAAAGGTAAGGCATCTCAGGGAATGCTAACTCTGTTAAGAGATGCATATTATTTTTATTTGGGTGGTTCTCAACTGTGTTCTGTATAATACACAAGTACCATTTGAACAGTGTTGTCAATATAAAATATGGTATAATATTATAGTCTACTAAAAAGTTGATACTAATAAAGAAACTCAGAACAATCCTTAGATAAAAACTTCTGGCTGTTTCCAAATCATAGCCGGACCAAGATATAATTTGAGGCTTTTATCAAGGACATTAAATCTCGTCCAGGCTATTACCAAGGACATTAAATCTCGTCCAGATTTTTACCAAGGACATTAAATCTCGTCCAGGCTTTTACCAAGGACATTAAATTTCGTCCAGGCTTTTACCAAGGACATTAAATTTCGTCCAGGCTTTTACCAAGGACACTAAATCTCGTCCAAACTTTTGCCAATGACTTTGAATCTCGTCCTGGCTTTTACCAAGGACATAAAATCTCGTCTAGTATTTTACCGAGGACATTAAATCTTGTCCACGCTTTTACAAAGGACAATAAATATCGTCCAGACTTTTACAAAGGACATTAAATCTCCTTCCCAGGCTTTTATCAAGGTCATTAAATCTCGTCAAGACTTTTACCAAGGACATTAAATCTCGTCCAGACTTTTATCAAAAACATTAAATCTCGTCCAGGATTTTACCAAGAACATTATATCTTTTCCAAGCTTTCACCATGGACATTAAATCTCCTTCCCAAGCTTTTACCAAGGACATTAAATCTCGTCCAGGCTTTTACCGAGGACATTTAATCTCGTCCAGGCTTTTACCAAGGACAATAAATCTCGTCCAGGCTTTTACCAAGGACATTAAGTCTCGCCTAGGCTTTTACCAAAGACATTAAATATCGACCATACTTTTACCAAGGACATTAAATCTCGTCCAGGCTTTTGCCAAGGACATTAAATCGCGTCCAGGCTTTTACCAAGGACATTAAATCCCGACCAGATTTTTACCAAGGACATTAAATCGCGTCCAGGCTTTTACCAAGGACATTAAATCTCGTCCAGATTTCTACCAAGGACATTAAATCTCATCCAGGCTTTTACCAAGGACATTAAATCTTGTCCAGGCTTTTACCAAGGACCTTCCAGGCTTTTAACAAGGACATCAAATCTCGTCCAGGCTTTTACCAAGGACATTAAATCTCAAAATCTTACAAAGAAGACTCTCATGA
>NC_142801.1:38588126-38610589 GCF_049724085.1 Artemia sp. Qi Xiang Cuo
TACTTTCAGTTGAAAAAACTTTTTATATTTAATTTCTGATCATTTTTTAAATAATGCTGGGAAGTCCGGCGCCCCCTTCATAGAAACCTCCCTTCCCCCATGAAAACATCCTCCATGAAAAGATCCTCCCACGTAACCCCCTCTTCAGACCCCTCCTCCAACAGAAAAATACCTCCTGAAAACGTCTGTATACTTCCCAATAACCAATAGTATATGTAAACAATGGACAAAATTCATAACTTGCAAACCTTTCCCCGAGGACTGTGGGGGATTAAGTCATCCTGAAAGACATATTCATTAAATTTAATCGACTTATGCTGTCGATAACATCAAATCGACTATCCTGAACAAAATGGCTGTCCCAAAATTTTGATCGGGTGACTTTGGGAAAAAATTAGCGTGGGAGGGGGCTTAGTTGCCCTCCAATTTTTGTGGTCACTTAAAAAGGGCACTAGGACTTTTAATTTTCGTTCGAAAAAGCCCTCTCGCGATATTGTAGGACCAATGGATCGGTACGATCACCCCTGGAAAAAAAACAACAACAAAAAAACAAACAAACAAAGAAAAGCGCATCCGTAATCTTTCTTCTGGCAAAAAATACAAAATTCCACATTTTTGCAAATAGGAGCTTGAAACCTGTACAGTAGAGTTTTCTGATACGCTGAATCTAATGGTTTGATTTTCATTAAGATTCTATCACTTTTAGGGGGTTTTCCCCTTGTTTTCGAAAATATGGCATTTTTTTTTTCAGGCTCGTAACTTTTGATGGGTAAGACTAAACTTGATGAAACTTATATATTTGAAATCAGCCGAAAAATCTGATTCTTTTGATGTATCTACTGGTATCGAAATTCACTTTTTAGAGTTTCGGTTACTATTGAGCCGGGTCGCTCCTTACTTACAGCTCGTTACCACGAACTGTTTGATAGATAATTAGCTCACGCAACCAAAGCTGTTTGCTGTTTTGCTTCAAGTCTGTTATTAGATGAGTTTTAAGATCAGATGTTTCGCTTCAAATTTGAAGTGTTGGGCGATAATTTGATCAAAGTGTATATCGATGTTTTAACTTTTTATATTTGTTATATCGATTTCGATATCTCCGATCATTTTTTTTTTTTTTTTCAAATTGATTAAATCTTCGTTTTGCCAAAGTTCAATACCAAAATTGTAATTAAAGAGTATATTGCACAATTTTTTTCCAAACATTGAATAATATAAAACAAGCTTCGATTACATAAATGCTTACCACAAAAATCTAGGTTTTAAATTTAACTAGCTCAGCCTCAACATAAGGAAAAAAAATAAACTACTGGCTATTTTCGGCTATTAAAATCAGCAGCATTTCAATGTTTTCTGCTGATAATTGTTTGTGCCCTTGAGTGATTAAAGAAGAAAAAGAGTTTTTTTTCAACGGAAAGTAAGGATCAAATTATTACTTATATGAGGAGGATACCCCCTCCACAATATATCGGTCTTCACGGTAACGTTATTTAGAATTTTCAAAAAGCTTCTTATTCTAATTTGACGAGCCTTGTGTTTCACATGTTGTTCGTAAAGGACTGGGATTCAAAGTCATACTTGAGCATAAAGAACGAAGTATTTAAGAGGGGCATCCCTTACAACCCACCACTGAAAATTCCCCTGGAGAAAATTCGCCTTCCCGAAAAATGATTGTTTACTTCCAAAAAACAAATGGCACGCGTAAGCAATAGGCAATAGGCTTTTCTTTATTGAATTAAATAAAAAAAAAAAAAGTTTTTTTTAGCTTAAAGTAGGGAATGATACTAAAACCTAAAACGAACAGAAATTATTCCGCATATGAAAGGGGTTGTTTCCTCCTCAACCCCTCGCTCTTTATACTTAAGTTTGACTGTGTCACAACTCTACTTTTTAAAATAATAAAAACTTTAGCGTAAAGAGCGAGGCGTCGAGGAGGGGACAACCCCTTTTATATACGGAATAATTTCTGTTCGTTTTAAGTTTTAATCTCGCTCCTTTTTTTCAGTTAACAAAAAACCTGAATTTAATTTCTGAACGTTTTTCAACTAATGCAGGTTCGAATTTGGCTCACCGTACATAAAACATTAAAACAAAATCTGCACATTCATTTTGGTAGATTAATTCGGTATATGAAGGGCTGCCCCCTCCTCACTACCTTGATCTTTACGCTAAAGCTGTTAGCACTTTTAAAAAAGCTTCCTATTCTAATTAAACGGCCCTCGTGTTTCAGTAAACGCTCTTAAAAAATTGGGACGAAAAGTCAAACTTTAGCGTAAAGAGCAAGATATTAAGAAGGGGGCAACCCTTCATATATGGAGAATGCACCCCCTGCCACGGAAAACTTTCGTTGAAATTTCATCCAACGTAAAATAAATCTCCCCCCTCTCAAATTCCCTCCAGACAGTTCCATCCTGGAACCCCCCCCCCCCCCCAGTCAAATTGCTTGTGGAGCCCTGGGGCTTTAATTGTTCGTCTGAAAGGGATGCTCGTTATGCCCTGGGGCATATATTGTTCGTCTGAAAGGGATGCTCGTATAAATTTCAGAGAGGACTCATTTGATTGGATATTGTAAGTTCGAGCTCACTTTTTAATTGTCAAAAGAGATTCGGGGGCAGCTAGCCCCCTCCCCACGCCTTCTTTTTCCAAACCCCTCTGATGAAAATTTTGAGATAGACATCTTGTTAAAAATATTTCAATTGTCAGATAAGAAAAAATCCAGTGTCAATAGAACCCCCCCCCAGAGGGCACAGGGGAAGGCGTTCTAAGTTATGCCCTAAGGGCATGTATGGTTCTTATGAAAGTAATGTTCATATTAACTTCATAGAGGGCTCATTTGATTGGAAATTGAAAGTTCTATTTCACTTTTTAAGAGTCAAGAAAGTTAAACTAGCCCCCCTGCGCTCTTTTTTCCCCAAACCCGTCCGCTACAATTTTTGAGATAGCCAGTGTTTTGTAAATTGTTCAAAAATTAGATAACAAAACCGCCCTCCCCCCCCCCCCAGAGCCCGGGGGATAGGTGTTGTAAGTGTTGTCCTGGGGGCGTATATGGTTCTAATGAAAAAGATGCTCGTATAAACTTCACAGAAGGTCATTTGATTGGAAATTGAAATTTCTGGTTCATTTTTTAAGAGTCGTAATACATCCAAGGGCCAATAGCCTCCCCCCCCCCCACACCCTTGTTTCCCCAAGCCCATCCGATAAAATTTTTATAATAGCCATTTCAATAAAAATAGTTCAAATGTCAGATAAGACAAATTGTTGTGTCGACGGAACCCGCCAGGGCCCGGAGGCAGGCGTTATGAGTAATGCTCTAGGGGCATATATAGTTCTTATGGAAGGGATGCTTGTATTAACTTTGGAGAGGGTTCATTTGATTTGAAATTGACAGTTCTTGTTCACTTTTTAAGAGTCAAAAGAGATCGGAGGGCAACTAGCCGGATCGGAGGGCAACTAGATCGAAGGGCAAATTTTGAGATAGACATTTTGTTAAAAATAGCTGAAAATTCCGATAACAAAAAACTCCGGTTTCGACACAGCCCCCCAGGGCCCGGGGGTAGGCGTTGTATGTTATGCCCTGGAGGCACATATGGTTGTTATGGAAGGGATGCTCGTATAAAATTCCTAGAGGGCTCATTCGATTGGAAATTGAAAGTTGTAATTCACTTTTTAAGAGTCAAAAGTGATTGAAGGGCAGTTAGCCTTCCCCCACACTCCATTTTTTTCCCAGAGCACTTCATATAGAAGGGCTCGTAGTATAAACTTCAAAGGGGGCTCTTTCGATTGGAAATGGAGAGTTCTGGGGCCCTTTTTAAGAGTCAAAAGTGATCAGAGGGCAACTGCCCCCCCCCCCTCCAAGCCCTTTTTCCCCAAATACATCTGATGAAAAATTGACGTAGCCATTTTGTTAAAAATAGTTCAAAGATCATACAGCCAAAACTCCTTACGTATGGTCATTTCGTTAAAAATAGTTCAAAGATCACATAAGAAAAATGCCTGTGTCGACACCCCCCCCTCCAAAGGGCCGGGGCAGGTGTTGTAAGCATTGCTCAGGGGGCATATATGGTTCTTATAGAGGGTATGGTCGTATAACCTTCAGAAAGGGTTCATTTGATTGGAAATAATAGCTGTAGTTCATTTTCTCAGGTGAAAAAATATCAGAGGGCAACTAGCCCCTCCCGCCCTCCATGCCTTTGGGTTTATCGAATGGATAAACCCATCTGATAAAAATTTCAGGTGACCATTTTTTTAAAAATAGTTAAACCATCATATATTAAAACTCCCGGGTTGACACCCCCCCCAGGTCCCAGGGACAGGAGTTGTTAGTTATAATCTAGGAATACATAAGGTTCTTGTATAAGGGTTACTTGTATAAACTTTAGAGAAGGCTCATTTGATTGAAAATAGAAAGTTCTAGTTCACATTTAAAGCATCAAAAGAGACCGAAGCTTAATCTAGTCCCCCATGCCCTTTTTCCCCATACCCATCCTATAAAAATTTTGAGATAGCACTTTTATTTTTAAATAGTTCAAACATCAGATAATGAAAACTCCGAGGTTGACACAAACTCATTTTTTCACTTTGATATTGTTAATTTGATATCAATTTTGATACTTTGATGAATATTTGATTTTTTTTTAAAGTTTGATTTTGAAATAAAGAATTTATTGAAAACTTAAATCTTTTTACAATCAAAAACGAACAAAAATTCATTTAAAGAAGCTTTCCGAAAAAATAAGTTTTTCAAAGAAAAGTAAAGGCTATTTTAAACTTAAGCTCAGCAGATACAAATACCTTTTGAATTCAAAATCAAAACGACCAGAAATTACTATTAAAGAATAAATGAAGCCCAAAACAAACAGAAATGAAATAAACAATCATAGCAAAAACATAGAACAAGTAATAATATAAATGAATAAACAGATCTCAAAGCGAATAATGCTTCGACTGAATATGAAAATCAAGCTTAAAAAAAAAAAATTTCCTATTGAAGTATAAATGAAACTTAAAACGAACAGAAATTAAATAAACAATATATGCAAACAGGCATACAGTAGATATTAATGTAAATTAATAAATAAATCTTAAAACAAGTGAAACTTAAATTGAATATGTAAATCAAGCTTGAAACGAACAAAAATCACCACAAACAAGAGTTTGAGTATGACCTCCTTCTCTCACTGTAAAAATCTAAAACCTACTGCATCATTGGCGCTTTACTGAAAACTATATGCGTCTTGAACAGTCTTGGAAAGTAAAAGCAACATCAAATTGAATATTTTATGTATAATGATATTAATTGTTGAAAGATCCATCAGTTCAAGAATTTATTTCACTGTAATTGTATTTTATTTTCAATGCTTTAAGAACTGGAAAAGAAAATATTTGTAATATAATCCGTTTCAGTTAAGCGCCAATGACGCAGTAAGCTTTTGGTTTTTATTTACAGTTAGGAAAGAAGGCAATGTCCAAACACTTG
Source organism: Artemia sp. Qi Xiang Cuo (assembly GCF_049724085.1). NCBI lineage: Eukaryota > Metazoa > Arthropoda > Branchiopoda > Anostraca > Artemiidae > Artemia > Artemia sp. Qi Xiang Cuo. The sequence continues at coordinate 38,593,603 of NC_142801.1, forward strand.
TTTGTAGGGAAACTATATTCGCCTTTATCAATTTTTAAAAGAGCTAATAAATTAAACTAAATATTTGATGTATAATGATATTAATTGCTGAATGCTCGTCAGTTCAAAATATTACTATAATTTTAATGTTTATTTTCAATATTAAGTACAAAAGAAATTATTTGTTATAAAATTGGTTTTCAGTAAAGCGCCAATGACGCAGTAGGTTTTAGACTTTTACAGTGAGAGAAGGAGGTCATACCCAAACTCTTGTTTGTGGTGATTTTTGTTCGTTTCAAGCTTGATTTGCATATTCAATTTAAATTTCACTCGTTTTAAGATTTATTTATTAATTTACATTAATATCTATTCTATGTTTGTTTGCATTGATTGTATATTTAATTCCTGTTCGTTTTAGGTTTCATTTATACTTCAATAGGAAAATATTTTTTTCGTTTTAAGCTTAATATTCATATTCAATCTAAGCATTACTCGCTTTAAGATATATTTATTCATATATATTATTACTTATTGTATGTTTTTTCTATGATTGTTTATTTAATTTCTGTTCGTTTTGAGTTTCATTTATTCTTTAATAGTAATTTCTGGTCGTTTTGAGTTTGAATCTTAAAAGGTATTTGTATCTGCTGAGCTTAAGTTTAAAATGACCTTTACTTTTCTTTGAAAAACTTATTTTTCGGAAAGTTTTTTTTAATTAATATTGCAAATATTCTCTTATATAAAAATTACACTTCAAATTTTACTTATTCATTTATTTTTCAATTTTATATATTCAATTAGAATCAAACCTTTAGCATCCTCATAGTATATTAAACGCTAAAGGCATATTAAATGCGTTAACTACCTTGTGGTAATTAAATGTTTCTCCTTTTACTATAAAATATTACATTCAGATGCCTACTGTTACAGGAATTTTAGCCGACTACACCACTACGCGTGTGGGCGTGTCTAAAAGATAACAAGCTGAACGTGATCGATAAAATTAGGTTCTATCCGGGTTTTTAGTCTGTTGGAAAAATAGGTTCAGACTATAACTGAGTTACGGAGCAACACATGCAACATGCAACCATAGCTCACAGGTAATAAATGCTCGTGCTCTCGTATCACACTAGAGGATGCCTTATGATTACTGTAGGGCAGGGCTTCCTAAAAATTTTTCCCTCACGACCCCATTTATGATTGCAAGTTTCCTGGTGACCCCATATAAATATAATTGAGAGACAAATAAATATTGTTTAATGATTTAATTAATAGGCAACAATGTTCATACACTCATGAAAATATATAGTTCTAGAATTTGTTTAGAAACATACAAAAAAAAGAAAAATTCCACAAAAGTTAAAAAGTTCTCTTTATGATACTTACAAAAATTATATGCCCTATTTTTCATCAAAATTGCATTTTTTGCAATAACATAAACAAAAGAGAATTCTGACTGTCTTAGTTCATTCGAATATATTCGAACGCATTCGTTGGGTGGTAAATATTAAATTGAAATGAAAGAGAAAACATTAGTGAGGTGGATGTGCCTGTTTTTTATGCATAACAAATTAGATCTTGGTGGAATGTTTGACACTGCGGGACGCAAGACCTCTTCAAAATTTTTCAGCGATGAACGATATTGGGGATTGATAAGTGTTACAGCTCATAAACTAACTTCACATAAATATGTGCTTTTGAATGGCAGAAGAACATATAATGCCATATCTACGATCGTAGGAAATTCAGTTCTAGTTCTGATCCAGAATTCAGTCAAGGACTTTTTTGGAAATTGTAGTTTTAAGTTTGAATCACTCGAAAGATCAGCAAATTCCTCTTGAGCTTTAAGTGGCATGTACTTAACTTACTTACTTAGGTCTCCTACTGGGTGCTACTCGGCGTCAAGAGTCACGTCTGCCTCCTCGTTGCACTTCGGTCCATTGGAAGGGTTTGCGCTTTACTCGGTCTGATATTTGCCATCAATAGAAACTCGGATACTCTGTTGGACCATCGCTTCTTTGGTCGGCTGTGAGGTCGCTTCCGACCGGCTTTTACAGGGTCAATGTCAATGATAATCTTTGCAGGTAAGTACGGGGGCATTCGAAGTAGATGTCCAAACCACCGTAAGGTATGCTCGGCTGCTTGGGTAGAAAACAGGGACTGCTTGGTGAGATGCAGGTAAACCTTTGGACAACTTCTATGTTAGCTGTTCCGTCCAGAATGACTGGAGAAATTACAGCAGGAGAAGACTGATCTATGGCCATAATATTCGTTTTTTTTTCAGTTTGTCTGCAGTCCCACAATTGCGGCTTCTTCTCGTAAGATTTGAAGCGCTTTCAGCAACTGATTCATAGAGTCCACTAGGATGGTCAGGTCGTCAGCATCTGAGATGACGCGATCTCCAAACTTCAGTCCAAGGTTGAGACATGAAGTCGTCTTTGTCATAACGTCGTCTATGGTGACATTGAAGAGCTCTGGGGCCACTGAACATCCTTGACGCACCCCTTTTGTGATTCAGAAGAATGGGTTGCGCCGGCCATTGTCTTGAACACAGCTCTCTGTGCCATGGTGTAAAGCTTTGAAAGAGTCTGCAGTATTTCTCTGGGAGGCCAGTCGATGCTAGAATCTTCCAAAGTGCCTGTCGGTCCACTAAGTCGAACGCAGTCGACGAAGTCAACGCAGTCAATCGAACGAAAGTCAACGCAGGCGAAAAAAGCCTTCTGGTGGAACTCCGTGACTTTTTCTATTATCTGATTAATCGTGAAAATCTGCTCGATGGCGGAACGGTCCGACATAAAAGTAGCTTGTTCAGGTTGCCGAATCCCACGAAATATATTCCGACATCGATCCAGCAGGACCACTGAGAAAAGTTGTCCTTGAACTGACAGCAGAGTTATTCCACGGTAGTTTGAAATCAATATTTAATATAAAACATGTACAGAGCTAGATTTCTAGCCCTTTCAAGTGATCTACAATAATTTTTGCAATACAAGTTTTACAATGACTTCTCTCGATTATAAAAGTGTCGACACTGGAAAATATTTCGCACGATTTTTTTTTTCTATCCTCTCTTTCCAAACTATAATCTTTTGAATAAAACTTTCAAGTTTATCCTAAAAAGTAAATATGTCGCAATTTTTTTCTTGAAGAGACAAGTTGAGATCGTTTAATTTCGCAAAGATATCCAACAAACAACGCAGTTAGGGTAGCCATAAGTCGTTTTGACGAAAAGCAGCAAATTCACATTTTTGTTCGGTGAAGAATATTTCAATTCCGTTTTTTAATAATAATCATCTTAAACTTTGACCTCTTCATAACCATCTTACTTAGGCATGTAATAATAAAGTTGTATAGACGGAATCCATATCCTTACAAAGATTTGAAACTAAGTGACTGTTATGTGTTTTTTTTTTTGCTGCAAGGGCCTCTCGGTGAATAATGCAGTAAAAGTTACATGATCATAATGAGTAGCTTGAAAAAATGATTTAAAACCAATGTTTTTGCCCGTCATCCCTCTTGCACCATCTGTGCATATTCCACAGCAATTTTCCATTCTAGACCTTAAGTCTTTAAAAATTCATCAACTTTACAATATGTGTCTTTTCCTGTAATATGTTATAAATATTTGACTTTAAAATCTCTTTCGACCCCATGATTTTGCTACGCGACCCCATTTGGAGTCGCGACCCATAGTTTAGGAGGGACTGCTGTAGGGTATTGTTTGTAAGATCAAAGTGTAATGAAAAAACATCTGAAAAAAATTCCGTATGTACGAAGTAGTCGTCAAACTCAATACGTGCATTGTTTTTTTGTTACCCGTAACAACATCGTGTACTGTTCTCTGTGGTTAATGAACATCCTTAAACAGGTCATTATGTAGACTTTTATTTCTTCGTGAATGGTTCTTTTTCAGACATCGAAGGGTGCATATCTTCTTGTTTACTTTTCATGGCATTAAACGCACAAAACATAATAAACATCAACACCGAAAATTCAAGAAAAATCGGAATTTCAGTTTCGAAATCAGGATTTCTAGCATTATTTCTCAAAAATATATATGATATATGAAAATAATTCTTAGATTATCGAATAAATAATATAAAGGTCTATCAGTTTCCAAAGTTATTTGGCTTCTAAAAAGTTAAGCTTCGAAATTTGCGTATTTTACTTAGACACATTGTCAGGAAGTCACAGATTCACAACCTCAAAATAGAAAAAGTCCCAGAAGATTTATATTTCTGGAAAACCAATGCAAGTTCCAGTTCTTAGAAGATCAAGGTCTGTCTATCCGCGTTGGAAAAAAAAAGTTCTACCTTGTTTAGGAAAAAAGTTACCTCTAGGATATCAAGGAAATCGATGCGCGATGACGCCTTTAGAAATTATTTCGTTTTAAACGGTTCCTTTATGGATATATAAGTGTGCACGCCTCCTTGCTTACCTTTTTTGGAATTAAGCGTCAGAAATATAATAAATAACAAAATTGGAAATTAAAAAACATGAAAAATGGGAACCAGAATCTGATTTACGATGCTATTTCCCAAAAACTTCTAAGAGATACGGACATTCGCTTTGGTTTTTAGAGAGATAACATGATTTTCTATCAATGCTCAAATATCAATACTCAGAAGGAATTTTATTTTTGTAAAATGCAGCTCTAGTTCACAGAAGATTAAGATATTTCTGTCCGTGTTGGAAAAAAATTTGTACTTTGTTTACGAAAAAATTTACCTCCAGGATATAAAACAGTTGATGGATCATAACAGTTTTGGAAACAATTTTTAAGGGAATGTCTATAAAATTGTCTATAAAAAGAATGTCTTTAATTTTGTCTATAAAAAGTTCGTTTCATATTGCGTGCTTTTAACAGTATTACTCAATTAAAACACAAAAGGGCATCAAATCAAAAATTTCAGATAACAGCACAAAATGTCGGAATTTGGCATTTGAGATTGATTTTTGCAGAATTATTTCCAGAGAAATCTTCGGGAAATCGAAGAGATATGGAGTTTTGTCCTCCGGCTCTCAGAGAGAGAATTTAATGTTAATTTAAGTAATGTATAAAATTATTCTTTTGATTTTTGCTTTCCAAGCTAGGATGGTTTTGTTTTGACATCAAACACAATATGAAGAAAAACTGGTTTTCATTTTTTTAGGGAAAACTATTTGAAATTTTACAAAATTCCCAGGAAGTTTTCTGCCCCGTTTTATGACTTCAATACCCATGAAATTTTTTTAGCATGTATATCTTACCACTTCGAACCTTAGCCCGCTGATCAGAAAAAAACAGCTGCGGAAGCAGTAGTGTTGCCCCGCAACACAATAAAGCTATAAACTTTGAAGTCATCTTTCTCCTTGGGTGTTCCAAATTTACACATGAACTCGCTTCAAAGTGAGGAAAACATGCCATGGTGAAGCCCTTGCATTAAGAAGGGTGATTATTTTGTTATTTCTAGTTCTCCGTACTTATTTCTTCGAAGAAATTAAACTCTTTGCTTAGTTGTTGTTGAAATGACTGTCATTACACAGAACGTGATTGCCTAAATAAGTAACGGCGCGATTAGTTTTTTGTCACGTCTTCTTTTTTTCACATTTTCACTGTACTTTTTCACCTTGGATGTGTGAGCAGGTTATAATGATGGTCTAACATGGAATATTTGATCCCCTGCCCTTTTAGCTATCCACCTCCTCCTTAACCTTCAAAGACAAAACGCATTCAAACACATTTAAAACATTCAACGCATTCAAACACATTCAAATTTTTGACTGCCATTTTCCTCACAATAATAATAAAGCCCAATGGATATGTCTCTGGGATGATTTAATGTCTACACCGCCGGAAACAAGTACTGTAAATTATGAAACTTGTACATTGTTCATCTATAAATTTTATAATGGAAAAAGAGGGGGACATGATTGACCCTTGGTTTCTAATTGGCTCGAAACTTTCAGCGATCTTTCTCTGCTACGATAAAATCGTGTATTTTTTGGGAAAGGGGCGGTAGCGGGCTGGGAAATGGGCCGAAAGCATTTGATCCTGGTTACTTGCATTTCGAGCAAGTTTGCTATGCCAAGATTCCCCGTGTGTTTTCATGAGTATAATCTACAAAGTAGCTTAAGTTACAAATTTGTAGAAATTTTAGACAGCATTGGAAAGGGGGAAAGGGGGTTGCGTTTACTTTAAATTTTGACTAAGGGAGGGGGCAGATGTAAATCGGAGGGCACTATATGTATTCAACTCATAAAAATACCATGTCTACAATATACTGGGAAAAATTTTGGGAATGGAGTTGAAACTTCACGGTACTTTTGGACAAATGAAGTGCGGGGGGGGGAGGGAGAATGGGGCAAGGTGGATTCAGATTTGGTTTTAGAGGAGGAGAAAGTGGTACACAATTCTTATCTCTAGTCCCTACAAAGACAACTTTTGGTACCATAAGCTCCTATGAGACCTATAATTTATATACGATTAACTAGTGAAATAAATCGTAAGATACTTTACGCTGTTAGGCTGTCAAAATGGGGTATCTGCAACATCTGAGCAACGGCTAAGGGTATTAGTTTGAAACTGTCAGGGAATGCTGAATGGGAATTGCTACTGTTGGAGAGAGGAAGGGGGAGAGTTGGTAAGAGAAATTCAGATTTAGTGTTGGGGGAGGGGGAAGCTGCTAAATAACGTTTGCCTAAGTTCGGATGGGAATAACTTTTTTGCACAATAAGCTCCAATGGGACTTATAATTCATGCACAATAAAGTAGCGAGATAAATCAAAAGACCTTATGTGCCACCAGGTTGTTACAATGGCGTATCAGCAATATATCAGGAACGGCTTACGGTATTCTGACGAAATACTCAGGGATTGTCGGGGTGTTGCAAGTGGAAATTGAATTAAGAAATTGGGAAACAAGTAAAACTAAATTAAAAGACGCTATATTGTTCTAGTTTATCAAAATAAGATATCTGCGATATCGCGAGAACGGATAAGGGCCATTGAATTGGAAAATTCAAAGTTCCAATGTCCTTTTTAAGAGTCAAAAGTATATAATGGACAATCTGAACCTTCCCTAGCCCTTTTTTCCTTCCTGGACCCCACGACCGTAAAGACATCTGATCAAAATTTTGAGATATCCATTTTGTTCACAATAGTCAAAAGGGTGAACAAATCAATCTCTAGATGTGGCAGGATTCCCCCATTCCCTGGGACAAAGGTGTCGATTAGCTAGGAATTTGTAGAAATAATTTTTTGGGCAAAAATCGTACATTTTGTTGGTATGGGACGAAGTGGGTCTTAAGATTGGCCAAAAAACTTGTGGTTCCTAATTAGTTGTATTTCGAATGAGCTCTTGTGGATCATTGGCTAACTGAGATGCCTAAATTTTTTCTTGTGAGTGTACTCTGGAAACGACACGTCTACATGAGCATATCAAAGGTCGCTATGTGCACCTGACGTTTAAATTATTTACAATATCTTGGGTACGACTTAAGCGGAGTTAAATTTTAAGAAAATGTTGGAGGGTAGAACAATAAAGTGGATTTATTATGTTAAATCGAGGGGGAGGGGTAGATTAAAATACACTTTGTGTGTTCAGATTCTCAAGGTAGCATGTCTGCTAAATCTTTGAAACGGCTTGGGTGATGGAGTTGGGAAAGGAAGGGGAATTAGGCTGGTTTTTGTAGGTAGCAGATTACTTAGTATGATGATATTTTTTAGACTTAGAGATGATGTAAGTAGAGTAGGAACTACCATTTCTAAGGGGCCCCCGTACTAAACAGGTTTTTCTGATAGATATTCCATTCTACAGGTCATTACACTCTTTGCCAGGAGATTTACGCAATTAATTAAACATGTATTATAAAACCAGCGCGTCTTGTTTCGAGTTTTAACGGACAAGTTTTTGAAAAGCAGACAGTTTTTTTTTCTTGTTTAGCATTTGCAAAAAAGGGGTAATTAGTGAGTGGAAAATTTTTTAATGCATTTACAATCGGAGATGTTTGATTAACCTTTGCAGAAAAAAGGGGTAATGGGATTTGTGAACTGGAGGAGATGCCATGATTATGTACTGTATAATACACAAGTGATGTTTTGGAGCGTATTGTCAATTTAACGAGAAAATGACTGAAAAGTGTTTTGAGGGAGATGGGTTGCATGGAGGGTTGAGGTGCATGAGAGTTCAGATAAAGGGGGTACAGGTACACGGGGGTTTCGGTAATACAGGGGCGCTGTATCCCGGGGGGTCAGTGGCACGGGGGGGGAGTTAAATGGGGATTGAGTTCCATGAGAGTACGAGAAAATGACTGACATGTGTTTTGAGGGAGATGGGTTGCATGGAGGGTTGAGTTGCATGAGAGTTCAGTTAAAGGGGGTACAGTTACACGGAGGTTTCGGTTATACAGGGGTTCAGTTACACGGGGGTTGAGTTAAATGGGGATTGAATTCCACGAGAATAGTGCTTTTTCGTGGTTTAGCTTGTCACAGTTTTAAAAGAGCTTTACGGAGGAGATGCCATGATTATGTACTGTATAATACACAAGTGATGTTTTGGAGCGTATTGTCAATTTAACGAGAAAATGACTGAAAAGTGTTTTGAGGGAGATGGGTTGCATGGAGGGTTGAGTTGCATGAGAGTTCAGTTAAAGGGGGTACAGTTACACGGGGGTTTCGGTTATACAGGGGTTCAGTTACAAGGAGGTTCAGTTGCACGGGGTTGAGTTAAATGGGGATTGAGTTCCATGAGATTATGATAAAATGACTTAATAGTGTTTGGGTGCGCGTCGCTGCTTGGGCTATGGAGTTGCAAGACAGTCCAGTTAATAGTGGTATAGTTACATTTAAGTGTTGGCTCTACAGGGGCTCAGATCCCAGGGGGTTAAGTTGCCCAGGGGGCGAGTGAAATGGGGAGTGAGTTCCACGCGAGTAGTGCTTTGTAGTGGTTTAGCTTGTCACAGTTTTAAAAAGAGCTTTACGGGGTTTGAGAGACTCAGACGCCTAATTCCGTGTGATTTTTTTTTGCGTGGTGCTCATTAAAAACTAATTTTTTGTGTTAAATAAGTAGTTTTTATATCTTTTAAAAGAGCTTTACTTGGATTGAGAGACTCAGTTGCCTAATTACGTGTGATTTTTCTTTACTTAGTAGTCATTAAAAACGAAATTTTTGTGTTAAATTAGTAGTTTGTGTATCTTAAAAGAGCTTTACAGGGTTTGAGAGACTCAGTTGCCTAATTCCGTGTGGTTTTACTTTTCTTGGCGGTCATTAAAAACGAAATTTTTTTTATTAAATAAGTAGTTTTTTTATATTTTAATATAGCTTTAATGGATTTGAGAGACTCAGTTGCCTGATTCCGTGTGGTTTTTCTTTACTTGGAGGTAATTTTTAGTTACATTTAAAAGTGCTTTACATGGTTTTAGAGACTCAGTTGCCTAATTCCGTGTGGTTTTTATTTTCTTGTTGGTCATTAAAAACGTAATTTTTGTTTTAAATCAGTAGTTTTTGTATCTTTTAAATGAGTTTTACGGGGTTTGAGACTCAGTTGCCTGATTCCGTGTGATTTTTCTTTACTTGGTAGTCATTAAAAACGAAATTTTGTGTTAAATAAGTAGTTTTTGTATCTTTTAAAAGAGCTTTACGGGGATTGAGGGACTCAGTTGCCGGATTCCATATGGTTTTTCTTTACTTGGTGGTCATTAAAAACGAAATTTTTGTGTTAAATAATTAGTTTTTGTATGTTTTAAAAGAGCTTTACGGGGAATTGAGAGACTCAGTTGCCTTATTTCGAGTGGTTTTACTTTACTTTTCGGTCATTTCAAACTAAATTTGTGTGTTAAATAAGCAGTTTTTGTATCTGTTAAAAGAGCTTTAAGGGGATTGAGAGACTCAGTTGCCGGATTCCATGTGATTTTAATTTACTTGATGGTCATTAAAAAAGAAATTTTTGTGTTAAATCATTAGTTTTTGTATCTTTTAAAAGAGCTTTACAGGGTTTGAGAGACTCAGTTGTCTAAGTCCGTGTGGTTTTTCTTTACTTGGTGGTCATTAAAAACGAAATTTTTTTGTTAAATAAGTAGTTTTTGTATCTTTTAAAAGAGCTTTAAGGGGTTTGAGAGACTCAGTTGCCTGATTCCTTGTGGTTTTTCTTTACTTGGTGGTCATTTGTTGTATCTTTTAAAAGAGCTTTACAGGGGTTGAGAGACTCAGTTGCCTAATTCCGTGTGATTTTTCTTTAATTGATGGTCATTAAAAACGAAATTTTTGTGTTAAATAAGTTGTTTTTGTATCTTTTAAAAGAGCTTTATGGGGTTTCAGAGACTCAGTTGCCTGTTTCCGAGTAGTTTTTCTTTACGTTGTGGTCATTAAAAAAGCAATTTGTGTGTTTAATAAGTAGTTTTTGTATCTTTTGAAAGAGCTTTACGGGGATTGAGAGACTCTGTTTTACCTTGTCGCAGTTACATTTTCTTGATTTTTAAAAGTTCATTTTGAATTTCTTTCGTTGAAATCCAAGAGTTGGAATATTTCAGTAATGTTTGGTTGTGGTTTACCTTGTCACAGTTACATTTTCTTGATTTTTAAAAGTTCATTTTGAATTTCTTTCGATGAAATGCAAAAGTTGGAATATTTCAGTAGTGTTTGGTTCTGGTTTACCTTGTCGAAGTTTCTTTTTATTGTTTTTTCAAACTTTTTTCTTAATTTATTTTGTTGAAATACAAGAGTTGGAATATTTCAGTAGTGTTTGCTTGTGGTTTACCTTATCACAGTTACATTTTCTTGATTTTTAAAAGTTTATTTTTAATTTCTTTAGTTGATATGAAAGAGTTGGAATATTTCAGTAGTGTTTGGTTGTGGTTTACCTTGTCACAGTTACATTTTCTTGATTTTTCAAAGTTCATTTTGAATTTCTATCGTTGAAAGGCAAGAGTTGGAATATTTCAATAGTTTATTCTTGTGGTTTACCTTGTCAAAGTTACATTCTCTTTATTTTTCAAAGTTCATTTTGAAATTATTTCGTTGAAATGCAAGAGTTGGAATATATCATTAGTGTTTTTTTGTGGTTTACCTTGTCACAGTTACATTTTAGTTATTTTTCTATTTTTATTTTGAATTTCTTTCGTTTAAATTAACGATTTGTAATATTTCATGAGTGTGTGGGTGTGGTGTAACGACAAAAATGGCATAGTTCGTTATATGTGAAATTAAATAGTGGCTTTCTTTTTTTTTAATGCTAGATGTTTTCTTTGTCTGCAAATTGTGGATTTGGTATCACTTGTCACAGTTAAATGTTCTCGAATTTTCAACGTTCATTTTGAATTTCTTTTATTGAAATGCAATAGTTGGAATATTTCAGTAGTCTTTGGTTGTGGTTTAACTTGTCACAATTACATTTTCTTGATTTTTCGAAGTTCATTTTGAATTTCTTTCGTTGAAATGCAAGAGTTGGAATATTTCAGTAGTGTTTGGTTGTGGTTTACCTTGTCACAGTTACATTTTCTTGATTTTTCAAAGATCATTTTGAATTTCTTTCGTTGAAATGCACGAGTTGCAATATTTCATTAGTGTTTTGTCATGGTTTTAAATTTAAAATTTACATATTATTTATTTTTAAATTTTCATTATTAATTTCCTTATATTTATATCAAGATTTTTAATATTTAAGTAGTTATCTGTTGTTGTTTTAAAATTAAAAGAAACAAAATAATTATTTTTATATGTTCTATCTAATTTATTTAGTTTTGAATCACGTTTTTTTAACATTAATTAGTTTGATGGCTTTTTTTTAAATTTAAAAGTTTAAATTTCATTATTTTTCAAAGTTAATTTTGAATTTCTTTCATTGAAATGCAAGAGTTGGAATATTTCAGTAGTGTTTGGTTGTGGTTTACCTTGTCACAGTTACATTTTCTTGATTTTTCAAAGTTCATTTTGAATTTCTTTCGTTGAAATGCAAGAGTTGGAATATTTCAGTGGTGTTTGGTTGTGGTTTACCTTGTCACAGTTACATTTTCTTGATTTTTAAAAGTTTATTTTGAATTTCTTTCGTTGAAACGCAAGAGTTTGTATATTTAAGTATAGTTTGTTTGTTTTTTAAGATTTCAATTGTTCAGTTACATTATTGTACATTTGTCTTTTTATTTTCTTTAGATTTATTTCAAGTTGTTTACTATTTAAGTTGTGTTGTTTTGTTTTGTTCATTTTAACATTTACATTTTCTTATTTTCAAAGTTAATTTGAATTTTTTTCGTTGTAATTCAAGAGTTGGAATATTTCAGTTGTGTTTGGTTGCGTTTTACCATGTAAAAGTTACATTTTCTTGATTTTTCAAAGTTCATTTTGAATTTCATTCATTGAAATCAAAGAGTTGGAATATTTCAGTAGTGTTTGGTTGTGGTTTACCTTGTCACAGTTACATTTTTGTGATTTTTCAAAGTTCATTTTGAATTTCTTTCTTTGAAATGCAAGAGTTGGACTATTTCAGTTGTGTATCGTTTTGGTTTGCCTTGTCACAGCTAAATGTTATTTATTTTTAAATGTTAATTTTTTAATTTAATTCTTTGAAATGAAATAGTTGTATTATTTACGTAGAGTTTGATTATGGTATACCTTTTCACTGTTACATTTCCTGATTTTTCAAAGTTCATTTTAAATTTCTTTCGTTGTAATGCAAGAGCTGGAAAATTTCAGTAGTGTTTTGTTGTGGTTAACATCGTCAAAGCTACATTTTCTTGATTTCTCAAAGTTCATTTTGTATTTATTTCGGTGAACTGAAAAAGTTGTAATGTTTCAGTGTCACAGTTACATTTTCTTGATTTTTCAAAGTTCATTTTGAATTTCTTTCACTGAAATACAAGATTTAGCAGATTTCAGCTTTGATGGCTCGTGTATTAACATGCCGTATTTACATTTTCATGTTTTTTTCATGCTCATTTTGTATTGTATCCGTTGAAAAGTTATAGATAAACTGTTTCAGTAGTGTTTGCTCATGGTTTACATCGTCAAGGATACATGTTAATGATTGTTATATGTTAATATTTTTTTAATTTTGTTTTTAATACATATCTTTACACAATCTAAGTTGTTCTGTCATTTTTTAAAATATCAAAGTTACATTTTCTTGATTTTTCAAAGTTCATTTTGAATTTCTTTCATTGAAATGCAAGAGTTGGAATATTTAAGTATTGTTTGGTTATGGTTTACCTTGTCACAGTTACATTTTCTTGATTTTTCAAAGTTCATTTTGAATTTATTTAGTTGAAATGAAAGAGTTGGAATATTTCAGTAGTGTTTGTTCGTGGTTTACCTTGTCACAGTTACATTTTCTTGATTTTTCAAAGTTCATTTTGAATTTCTTTCATTGAAATTCACGAGTTGGAATATTTCAGTAGTGTTTGGTTGTGGTTTACATTGTCACAGTTACATTTTCTTGATTTTTTCAAAGTTCATTTTGAATTTCTTTCGTTGAAATGCAAGAGTTGGAATATTTCAGTAGTGTTTGGTTGTGGTGAGTTGGAATATTTCAGTAGTGTTTGGTTGTGGTTTACCTTGTCACAGTTACATTTTCTTGATTTTTCAAAGTTCATTTTGAATTTATTTCTTTGAAATGCAAGAGTTGGAATATTTCAGTTGCGTTTCGTTATGGTTTAACTAGTCACAGTTACATTTTCTTGATATTTAAAACTAAAATAATAAATTCTATCGTAGAAATCCAAGAGATTGACTAGATAATAATTGGTTTGTCTTGGTTTACCTTGTCACACTTACATTTTCTTTATTTTTCAAAGTTCATTTTGAATTTCTTTCGATGAAATGCAAGAGTTGGAATATTTCAGTAGCGTCTGGTGTTTGATTAAATATCAAACCTTTCCTCCTACTGATTTTTCGTTGAAATATTATTATTTCATTCGTTTATTATCTATAGAAGGAATGATACTGTTGCGTTTTGATGTGGTGTAGCAAGTCTAAGTATATTTTAATTTTATTTTATTATTAAAAATTTTTAAACATACGTCTTATATATCTTTTTTTAATCGTTCATTCTTTGTGTGTTTTGGTACAAATAGACAATGATACTTATTATAAATTCTTAAAAGTTCATATTTATTTTATTTCTATGAAATGAAAGAGTTGGACTATTTCAGAAGCGTTTGGGCGTGTTTTAACATGTCAAAGTTAAATTTTTTTGATTTTTCAAAGTTCATTTGAATTGCTTTCGCTTAAATGAAATAGTTGTAATATTTAATTATTGGTTTGTCTTTTTTTAACTTGACTAATATACATTTTATTGATTTTTAATATGTTATATTTTATTTCTTTCGTTGAATAGCAAGTGTTGTATTATTTAAGTAGTGTTTTTTTGTGGTTTACCTTGTCAGACTTACATTTTCATGATTTTTAAAAGTTCATTTTGAATTTCTTTCGTTGAAATGCAAGAGTTGAAATATTTCAGTAGTGTTTGGTTGTGGTTTACCTTGTCACAATTACATTTTCTTGATTTTACAAAGTTCATTTTGAATTTCTTTCATTGAAATGCAAGAGTTGGAATATTTCAGTAGTCTTTGGTTGTGGTTGACCTTGTAACAGTTACATTTTATATATTATTATATTCTCATATTGTAAGTCTTTTGTTTTAATTCAAGATATTGTCCATGACTGGAGCGTTTGGTTGTGGTTTAACTTGTAAACGTATCAATTAATAGATTTTTAATATTTCATTTTGTATTACATTTGTCGTAAAGCTAGTGTTGGAATATTTCTGTAGGTTCTTGTTATGGTTTAAATAGTCAAAGTATAATTTTCTGGAATCTCCGTAGATTATTTTGAATGTCTTGTTGTTGAAAATAAATTGATTGTCTAAAAATGAAGTGTTTGGTTGTGGTTTAAATATTAAGTGAACAAATTAAATTTTTTTTCAAAGTTCATTTGAATTTGTTTCGTTGAAATGCAAGAGTTGGAATATTTCAGTAGTGTTTGGTTATGGTTTACCATGTCACAGTTAAATTTTCTTGATTTTTCAAAGTTCATTTTGCATTTCTTTCATTGAAATACAAGAGTTGGAATATTTCAGTAGTGTATGGTTGTGGTTTACCTTGTTACACTTACATTTTCTTGATTTTTAAAAGTTCATTTTGAATTTCTTTTGTTGAAATGCAAGAGCTGGAATATTTCAGTAGTGTATGGTTGTGGTTTACCTTGTCACAGTTATATTTTTTTGATTTTTAAAAGTTCTTTTTGAATTTATTTAGATGAAATGCAAGAGTTGGAATATTTCAGTAGTGTTTGGTTGTGGTTTACCTTGTCACAGTTACATTTTCTTGATTTTTCAAAGTTCATTTTGAATTTCTTTCGTTGAAATGCAAGAGTTGGAATATTTCAGTAGTGTTTGGTTGTGGTTTACCTTGTCACAGTTACATTTTCTTGATTTTTCAAAGTTCATTTTGAATTTCTTTCGTTGAAATGCAAGAGTTGGAATATTTCAGTAGTGTTTGGTTGTGGTTTACCTTGTCACAGTTACATTTTCTTGATTTTTCAAAGTTCATTTTGAATTTCTTTCGTTGAAATGCAAGAGTTGGAATATTTCAGTAGCGTTTTGTTGTGGTTTACCTTCTCAAAGTTAAATTTTCTTGATTTTTCAAAGTTCATTTTGAATTTCCTTCGTTGAAATGCAAGAGTTGGAATATTTCAGTAGTGTTTTGTATAGGTTTACCGTGTAACAGTTACATTTTACTGATTTTTAAATTTTCATTTTTGAATTTCTTTTGTTGAAATGAAAGAGTTGGAATATTTCAATAGTATTTGGTTGTGGTTTTCCTTGTCACAGTTACATTTTATTGATTTTTCAAAGTTCATTTTGAATTTCTTTTGTTGCAATGAAAGAGTTGGAATATTTCAGTAGTGTTTGGTTGTGGTTTACCTTGTCACAGTTACATTTTCTTGATTTTTCAAAGTTCATTTTGAATTTCTTTCGTTGAAATGCAAGAGTTGGAATATTTCAGTAGTGTTTGGTTGTGGTTTACCTTGTCACAGTTACATTTTCTTGATTTTTCAAAGTTCATTTTGAATTTCTTTCATTGAAATGCAAGAGTTGGAATATTTCAGTAGTGTTTGGTTGTGGTTTACCTTGTCACAGTTACATTTTCTTAATTTTTCAAAGTTCATTTTGAAATACTTTCACTGAAAAGCAAGATTATGTATTTTAAACTATCTTTTGGTTATTGATTAAATTATCAAGGTTTCATTCTCCTGATTTTTCAAAGTTTATTTGGACATTACAGATTTAATTTAAAGTGCTAGAATTATCAAGTAGCTTTTGGTTACGGTTTACCTTGTCACAGTTACATACTCAGAATCTCACAAAGTACATTTTGATCGTCTTACAATTTATAGACTGACTTGGTATATTTCAGTAGTGTTTGGTTTTGGTTTACCTTGTCACAGTTACATTTTATTGATTTTTCAATGTTCATTTTGAATTTCTTTCATTGAAATGCAAGAGTTGGAATATTTCAGTAGTGTATGGTCGTGGTTTTACCTTGTCACAGTTACATTTTCTTGATTTTTCAATGTTTATTTCGAATTTCTTACATTGAAATGCAAGTGTTGGACTATTTCACCAGTGTTGGGTTATGGTTTACCTTGTCACAGTTGCACTTTCTTGATTTTTTAAAGTTCATTTTGAATTTCTTTTTTTTAAGTGCAAGAGTTGGAATATTTCAGTAGTGTTTGGTTGTGGTTTACCTGGTCACAGTTTCATTTTCTTGATTTTTCAAAGTTTATTTTGAATCATTCAAGAAACGTGATTAAACACGTTTTTAAACTACATGCTATTTGCATGCCTTTTCTTGGAACCTCTCCAAAGGAGTGGGTATTCCCCGCTGGTTCCTACCCATTGCAACAAAGTGAGCAGTACGAAAACTCCACGCTTTCAACTAGACTGGTTTTTTAGACAACACACCCACAGAGATGACACGCACACATAGAGACGAGACACGCACAGACACGACACACAAACAGAGTCATAGTGAGAGA
>NC_142801.1:38911089-38993589 GCF_049724085.1 Artemia sp. Qi Xiang Cuo
AAAAAAATCCATCTCTAAATTGATTAGACAATTTTGAAAAAATATGCACATTATGACAAGAAGTTTCATATATATGAAGTTATTTTTTTCATGTAGAAATAATTTGCATAGTTTTCATGATACATTAATTTTTTTATGTCCTAAAGGCAGCTTTTTTAGACAAGATAGAAGAAATATACTTTATATAATTTTCTTACAAAAACTAGAGTTTACGCTAAAAAAAAGGTATATTAGTTCATTTTTTAAGGAAATGGCTTATTTTCGATCCAAAGCTAGGTTTTTTCTAACCAAGGATTCATATTTGAACCAGAGAAATATACTTTCTATAATTTTCTTACAGAAACTAGAGTTTATGGTCAAAGAAATATATATTAGTTCAATTTGTACGGAAAATGGCTTATTTTTGATCTAAAGCTAGGTTTTTTCTAACCAAAGATTCACATTTGAACCAGAGAAATATACTTTCTATAATTTTCTTACAAAAACTAGAGGTTACGCTGAAAAAATTAATTAGTTCAATTTTATTTTCTATCCAAAGCTAGGTTTTTCCTAACCAAAGATTCACATTTGAACCATAGAAATATATTTTCTATAATTTCATGACAAAAACTAGAGTTTACGGTCAAACAAAGGTATTTTAGTTCAATTTTTACGGAAATGGCTTATTTTCGATCCAAAGCAAGGTTTTTTCTAACCAAATATTCACATTTGAACCAGAGAAATATACTTTCTATAATTTTCCTACAGAAACTAGCGTTTAGGGTCAAAGAAAGGTATATTTGTTCAATTTTTATGGAGATGGCTTATTTTTTATCCAAAGCTAGGTTTTTCCAAACCAAAGATTCACATTTGAACCAGAGAAAGATATTTTCTATAATTTTATTACAAAAACTAGAGTTTACAGTCAAACAAAGGTATTTTGGTTCAATTTTTACGGAAATGGCTTATTTTCGATCCAAAGCTAAGTTTTTTCTAACCAAATATTCACTTTTGAACCAGAGAAATATACTTTCTATAATTTTCCTACACAAACTAACGTTTATGATCATAGAAAGGTATATTTGTTTAATTTTTATGGAGATGGCTTATTTTTGTTTCAAAGCTAGGTTTTTTCTAACCAAATATTCACATTTGAACCAGAGAAATATATTTTCTATTATTTTCTTACAAAAACTAGAGTTTACGGTCAAAGAAAGGTATATTGGCTCAATTCTAACGGAAATTGCATATTTTCGATCCAAAGATAGATTTTTTCTAACCAAATATTCTCATTTGAACCAGAGAAATATATTTTCTATAATTTTATTACAAAAACTAAAATTTACGCTCAAAAAAGCTATATTAGTTCAATTTTTATGGAAATGGCTTACTATCGATCCAAAGCCATGTTTTTTCTAACCAAATATTCACATTTGAACCCGAGAAATATATTTTCTATAGTTTTCTTAAAAAAGCTAGAGGTTACGGTCAAAGAAGGGTATATTAGTTCAATTCTAATGGACATGGCTTATTTCCAATCCAAAGATAGATTTTTTCTAACCAAATATTCACATTTGAACCTGAGAAATATATTTTCTATAATTTTCTTACAAAAACTAAAGTTTACGCTCAAAAAAGCTATAATAGTTCAATTTTTAAGGAAATGGCTTATTTTCGATCCAAAGCTAGGTTTATTCTAACCAAAGATTCACATTTGAACCGGAGAAATAAACTTTCTATAATTTTCTTACAAAAACTAGAGTTTACGGTCAAAAAAGGTATATTAGTTCAGTTTTTACAGAAATGGCTTATTTTTAAAGGATTCATATTTAAACCAGAGAAATATATTTTCTATAATTTTATTACAAAAACTAGAGTTTACGGTCAAAGAAAGGTATATTAGTTCAATTTTTAAGGATATGGCTTATTTTCGATCAAAAGCTATGTTTTTTCTAATCAAAGATTCACATTTGAACCAGAGAAAAATTCTTTCTATAATTTTCGTATAAAACCTAGAGTCTACGCTAAAAAAGGTATATTAGTTCAATTTTTAAGGAAATGGCTTATTTTTGATCCAAAGATAGATTTTTTCTAACCAAGGATTCATATTTGAACCAGAGAAACTTTTATTCTGTGAAAAAGGGAAAATTAATTCAATACTAAATTTTTTCTCTTCTTTTTAAGGAAAATTATGAAGAATGTGCGCCTCCATCTAAGAGAGCAAGGGGTAATAATAAAACCCCTGCGAAGGCGACAGTTATGGAATATGGTCACTGGCCGAAACCCCGAAACAAGTGTTGCCTGCTCAAGTGCATACCGTCACTGGTCCTACTGCACAAGCCGCAGTCGGATCTGCACAAGAATGTAACATCGCCACTGGCCCGTCCACCTTCCATCATGCATTGTCAGGACCATCCGGCACTCAAGTGCAGCCGAAATTTGGAGATGTTAGTTTAAATTTTATTTTTCGCTATTTTTTCAACCTGATAAAATATAACGTTCCCCCTTTGAATCATAACAAGTGCATGCATTCAGTCTGCTGAATTAGGTTAGCGAAGCCAAAAAAGGCACTATATCCTGCTAATAATAAGTAGCAAAATCTTTTGCGATATAAACTGCTTTATTAACGAATGGTTCACCTTGCCTCTACAAATATTATAAAAACAACTTTCTATCGGAATGATTTGTTTATCATGAAAGGGATAGGCTATCCGTCTCAAATCAAGTAGAGACACCGTTTTTTTTTTCAATGCAGATAAAGATTATTAATATGAAATTTTTTGAGGGGTTGTTGGAACAAAACCAAAACCTACCATGTCATGTTTTAGATTGTAAATATCATATATTAAGTTGGTACTTTCAGAATATATAGAGTAGTTAGAGTGGTGAATTAATCAAATGCTACTGGTAAGCAGCACGTTTTTTTAAATAATAATAATAGGTTGATTTAAAATAGGTTGATTTAGACACTTTGAAAATAAGCTAATTTTATTACAAAAACTAGAGTTTACGGTCAAACAAAGTTATTTTGGTTCAATTTTTATGGAAATGGCTTATTTTCGATCCAAAGCAAGGTTTTTCTAACCAAATATTCACATTTGAACCAGAGAAATATACTTTCTATAATTTTCCTACTCAAACTAACGTTTAGGGTCATAGAAATGTATATTTGTTCAATTTTTACGGAAATGGCTTATTTTTGATTCAAAGCTAGGTTTTTTCAAACCAAAAATTCACATTTGAACCAGAGAAATATATTTTCTATAATTTTATTACAAAAACTAGAGTTTACAGTAAAACAAAGGTATTTTAGTTCAATTTTTATGGAAATGGCTTATTTTCAATCCAAAGCTAGGTTTTTTATAACCAAATATTCACGTTTGAACCAGAGAAATATACTTTCTATAATTTTCCTACACAAACTAACGTTTATGATCATAGAAAGGTATATTAGTTTCATTCTTACGGAAATGGCTTATTTTTCATCCAAAGCTAGGTTTTCTCTAACCAAAGATTCACATTTGAACCAGAGAAATATATTTTCTATTATTTTCTTACAAAAACTAGAGTTTACGGTCAAAAAAGGTATATTAGCTCAATTCTAACGGAAATGGCTTATTTTCGATCCAAAGATAGATTTTTTCTAGCCAAATATTCACATTTGAACCAGAGAAATATATTTTCTATAATTTTCTTACAAAAACTAAAATTTACGCTCAAAAAAGCTATATTAGTTCAATTTTTATGGAAATGGCTTACTATCGATCCAAAGCAATGTTTTTTCTAACCAAATATTCACATTTGAACCAGAGAAATATATTTTCTATTGTTTTCTTACAAAAACTAGAGTTTACGGTCAAAGAAACGTATATTAGTTCAATTCTAACGGAAATGGCATATTTTCAATCCAAAGATAGATTTTTTCTAACCAAATATTCACATTTGAACCAGAGAAATGTATTTTCTATAATTTTCCTACAAAACTATAGTATACTCTCAAAAAAGCTATATTAGTTCAGTTTGTAAAGAAATGGCTTATTTTTGATCCAAAGCAAGGTTTTTTCAAACCAAAGATTCACATTGGAACAGGAGAAATAAATTTTCTATAATTTTCTTACAAAAACTAGAGTTTACGGTCAAAAAAGGTATGTTAGTTCAGTTTTTACAGAAATGGCTTATTTTTAAAGGATACATATTTGAACCAGAGAAATAAATTTTCTATAATTTTATTACAAAAACTAGAGTTTACGGTCAAAGGAAGGTATATTAGTTCAATTTTTACGGAAAGTCTTATTTTCGACCCAAAGCTATGTTTTTTCTAATCAAAGATTCACATTTGAACCAGAGAAAAATTCTTTCTATAATTTTCTTTAAAAAAACTAGAGTTTACGCTAAAAAAGGTATATTAGTTCAATTTTTAAGGAAATGGCTTATTTTTGATCCAAAGATAGATTTTTTCTAACCAAGGATTCATATTTGAACCAGAGAAACTTTTATTCTGTGAAAAAGGGAAAATTAATTCAATACTAAATTTTTTCTCTTCTTTTTAAAGCAAATTATGAAGAATGTGCGCCTCCATCTAAGAGAGCAAGGGGTAATAATAAAACCCCTGCGAAGGCGACAGTTATGGAATATGGTCGCTGGCCGAAGCCCCCCAAAGAAGTTTTGCCTGCTCAAGTGCATACCGTCACTGGTCCTACTGCACAAGCCGCAGTCGGATCTGCACAAGAATGTAACATCGCCGCTGGCCCGTCCACCTTCCATCATGCATTGCCAGGACCATCCGGCACTCAAGTGCAGCCAAAATTTGGAGATGTTAGTTTAAATTTTATTTTTCGCTATTTTTTCAACCTGATAAAATATAACGTTCTCCCTTTGAATCATAACAAGTGCATGCATTCAGTCTGCTGAATTAGGTTAGCGAAGCCAAAAAATGCACTATATCCCGCTCATAATAAGTAGTAAAATCCTTTGCGATATAAACTGCTTTATTAACGAATGGTTCATCTTGCCTCTACAAATATTATAAAAACGACTTTCTATCGGAATGAGTTGTGTATCATGAAAGGGATAGGCTATATGTCTCAAATCAAGTAGAGACACCGCTTTTTTTTCAATGCAGATACAGATTATTAATATGAAATTTTTTGAGGGGTTGTTGGAACAAAACCAAAACCTACTATGTCATGTTTTAGATTGTAAATATCATATATTAAGTTGGAACTTTCAGAATATATAGAGTAGTTAGAGTGGTGAATTAATCAAATGCTACTGGTAAGCAGCATGTTTTTTTAAATAATAATAATAGGTTGATTTAAAATAGGTTGATTTAGACACTTTGAAAATAAGCTAATTGTATTACAAAAACTAGAGTTTACGGTCAAAGAAAGGTATATTAGTTCAATTTTAACGGAAATGGCATATTTTCGATCCAAAGCTATATTTTTT
Organism: Artemia sp. Qi Xiang Cuo; assembly: GCF_049724085.1. Lineage (NCBI taxonomy): Eukaryota > Metazoa > Arthropoda > Branchiopoda > Anostraca > Artemiidae > Artemia > Artemia sp. Qi Xiang Cuo. The sequence goes on from NC_142801.1 coordinate 38,916,517, forward strand.
CTAACCAAAAATTTATATTTGAACCAGAGAAATATATTTTCTATAATTGTCTTACAAAAAACTAAATTGTACGGTCAAAAAAAGGTATATTAGTTCAATTCTTACGAAAATGTCTTATTTTCGATCCAAAGCTAGATTTTTTCTAAACAAAGATTCACATTTGAACCAGAGAAATGTGTTTTCTTTAATTTTCTTCCAAAAACTAAAGTTTACGTTCAAAGGAGCTATGTTAGTTCCATTTTAACGGAAATGGCTTATTTTCGATCCAAAACAAGGTTTTTTCAAACCAAAGATTCACATTTGAACCAGAGAAATATATTTTCTATAATTTTCTTACAAAAACTAAAGTTTACGCTCAAAAAAGCTATATTAGTTCAATTGGTACAGAAATTGATTATTTTTCATCTAAAGCAAGGTTTTTTTAAACCAAAGATTCATATTTGAACAAGAGAAATGTATGTTCTATAATTTTCTTACAAAAACTAAATATTACGCTCATAAAAACTATATTAGTTCCATTTTAACGGAAATGATTTATTTCCGATCCAAAGCTAGGTTTATTCTAACCAAAGATTCACATTTGAACCGGAGAAATAAACTTTCTATAATTTTCTTACAAAAACTAACGTTTACTCTCAAAGAAAGCTATATTAGTTCAGTTTGTACAGAAATGGCTTATTTTCGATCCAAAACAAGCTTTTTTCAAACCAAACATTCACATTTGAACCGGAGAAATATATTTTCTATAATTTTCTTACAAAAGCTAAAGTTTACGCTAAAAACAGCTATATTAGTTCCATTTTAACGGACCTTCAGTTTTGATTTTAAAAGTTCCGCTTTTGTTTCAGCCAATCGTGTTTAACAAAAAAAACAAAAGAAATTATTTACTGACCTTCAGTTGTTGTGATTTTAAAAGTTCCGCTTTTTTTTAATACAATCATGTTTAACAAAAAAAAACAAAGGAATTATTTACTGACCTTCAGTCGTGATTTTAAAAGTTCCACTTTTTTTTAATCCAATCGTTTTTAACAAAAAAACAAAATTAATTATTTAATTACCTTCAGTTGTGATTTTAAAATTTCAGCTTTTGTTTAAGCCAATAGTGTTTAAAAAAAAAAAAAAAGAAACAATTATTGAACTTAAGTTTTTTTGTTTTTTAAATTTCCGCTTTTGTTTCAGACAAAAGTGTTTGAAAAAAAAACAAAGGAATTATTTACTGACCTTCAGTTGTTGTGATTTTAAGAGTTCCGCTTTTATTTCAGCCAATCGTGTTTAACAAAAAAAAAAAAGGGATAATTTACTGACCATCAGTTGCTGTGATTTTAAGATTTCCGCTTTTTTTTCAGCCAATCGTGTTTAACAAAAAAAAAACAAAAGGAATTATTTACTGACATTCTGTTGTTGTGATTTTAAAAGTTCCGCTTTTATTTCAGTCAATCGTGTTTAACAAAAAAAACAAATGAATTATTTACCGACCTTCAGTTGTTGTGATTTTAAGAGTTACGCTTTTATTTCAACAAATCGTGTTTAAAAAAAAAAAACAAAGGAATTATTTACTGACCTTCAGTTGTTGTGATTTTCAAAGTTCAGCTTTTGTTTCAGCCAATCGTGTTTAACAAAAAAAACAAAGGAATTATTTACTGACCTTCAGTTGTTGTGATTTTAAAAATTCCGCTTTTGTTTCAGCCAATCATGTTTAACAAAAAAACAAAAGGAATTATATACTGACCTTCAGCTGTTGTGATTTTAAAAGATCCGTTTTTGTTTCAGCCAATCGTGTTTAACAAAAAAAACAAAGGAATTATTTACTAACCTTCAGTTTTTGTGATTTTAAGAGTTCCACTTTTATTTCAGCAAATCGTGTTTAATAAAAAAAAAATAAATTATTTAATAACCTTCAGTTGGTGTGATTTTGATAGTTCCGCTTTTGTTTCAGCCAATCGTGTTTAACAAAAAAACAAAAGGAATTATTTACTGACCTTCAGTTGTTGAGATTCTAAAGGTTCTGCATTTGTTTCAGCCAATCGTGTTTAACAAAAAAAACAAGGGAATTATTTACTGACCAATCGTGAAAACAAAAGGAATTATTTACTGACCTTCAGTTGTTGTGATTTTAAAAGTTCCGCTTTTGTTTCAGCCAATCGTGTTTAACAAAAAAACAAAGGAATTATTTACTGACCTTCAGTTGTGATTTTAAAAGTTCCGCTTTTGTTTAAGCCAATAGTGTTTAACAAAAAAAAAAAATGAATTATTTAATGACTTTAAGTTTTGATTTTAAAATTTCCGCTTTTTTTTAAGCCAATAGTGTTTAACAAAAAAACAAAGGAATAATTTATTGACCTTCAGTTGTTGTGATTTTAAAATTTACGCTTTTGTTTCAGCAAATAGTGTTTAACAAAAAAACAAAGGAATTATTTAATGACCTTCAGTTGTTGTGATTTTAAGAGTTCCGCTTTTATTTCAGCCAATTGTGTTTAACAAAAAAACAAAAGGAATTATTTACTAACCTTCAGAAGTTGTGATTTTAAGAGTTCCGCTTTTGTTTCATCCAATCGTTTTTAACAAAAAAAAAAAAAAGGAATTATTTACTGACCTTCAGTTGTTGTGATTTTAAAGGTTCCGATTTTTTTTCATCAAATCGTGTTTAAAAAAAAAAAAACAACTGAAATAATTACAAACCTTTAGATGTTGAGATTATAAAATTTCCGATTTTGTTTCAGCCAATCGTATTTAATATAAAAACAAAGGGATTATTTAATTAACATAAGTTGTTTTTATTTTAAGAGTTACTCTTTTGTTTCAGACAGTCGTGTTTAACAAAAAAAAGGAATTATTTACTGACCTTCAGTTGTTGTGATTTTAAAAGTTCCACTTTTATTTCAGCCAATCGTGTTTAACAAAAAACAAATGAATGATTTACTAACCTTCAGTTGTTTAATTTTAAGAGTTCCGCTTTTGTTTCAGCCAATCGTGTTTAACAAAAAAACAAAAGTAATTATTTACTGACCTTCATTTGTTGAGATTATAAAGGTTATGCATTTGTTTCAGCCAATCTTCTTTAACAAAAAAAAACAATGGAATTATTTACTGACCAATCGTGTTTAACAAAAAAAAAACAAAGGAATTATTTGCTGACCTTCAGTTGTTTTTATTTTAAGAGTTCCGCTTTTGTTTCAACCAATCATGTTTAACAAAAAAAAACAAAGGAATTATTTACTAACCTTCAGTTGTTATTTTAAAAGCTCCGCTTTTATTTAAGCCAAGAGTGTATAACAAAAAAAAAGGAATTATTTACTGACCTTCAGTCGTTGTGATTTTAAAAGTTCCACTTTTGTTTAAGCCAATAGTGTTTAACAAAAAAAAAACAAATTAACTATTTAATGAACTTAAGTTTTTGTGATTTTAAAAGTTACGCTTTTATTTAAGCCAATCGTGTTTAACAATAAAACAAAGGAATTATTTACTGACCTTCAGTTGTTATTTTAAAAATTCCGCTTTTGTTTCAGCCAATCGTGTTTAACAAAAAAACAAAAGGAATTATTTACTGACCTTCAGTTGTGATTTTAAAAGTTCCGCTTTTGTTTCAGCCCAACTTTTTTAAAAAAAAAAAAAATGAAATAATTAATTAAAAACATTTTTTTTGTTTTTAAAAGTTAAGATTTTTTTAAAGAAAATCGTGTTTAAAAAAAAAAAACAAAGGAATTATTTAATTAAATTAAGTTTTTTTTTTAAGATTTACTCTTTTGTTTAAGCCCAACTTGTTTAAAAAAAAAAATAAAATGAATTATTTAATGACCTTCAGTTGTTGTGATTTTAAGAGTTCCGCTTTTAATTAAGCCAAATGTGTTTAACAAAAAAAAAAAATGAATTATTTAATAACCATCGTTTGTTGTGATTTTAATAGTTCCGCTTTTTTTTCATCCAATCATTATTAACAAAAAAAACAAAAGGAATTATTTACTGACCTTCAGTTGTTGTGATTTTAAAGGTTCCGCTTTTGTTTCAGCCAATCGTGTTTAACAAAAAAAACAAAGGAATTATTATTGACCTTCAGTTGTTGTGATTTTAAAAGTTCCGCTTTTGTTTCAGCCAATCGTGTTTAACAAAAAAAAAAAGTAATTATTTACTGACTTTCAGTTGTTGTGATTTTAACAGTTAAGCTTTTTTTTAAGCCAATCGTTTTTAACAAAAAAAAAAAATGAATTATTTACTGACCTTCAGTTGTTGTGATTTTAAGAGTTCCGCTTTTTTTTCAGCCAATCGTGTTTAAAAAAAAACAAATGAATTATTTACTAACCTTCAGTTGTTGTGATTTTAAGAGTTCCGCTTTTTTTTCAGCCAATCGTGTTTAACAAAAAAACGAAAGGAATTATTTACTTACCCTCAGTTGTTGAGATTCTAAAGGTTATGCATTTGTTTCAGCCAATCGTGTTTAACAAAAAAAAACAAGGGAATTATTTACTGACCAATCGTGTTTAACAAAAAAACAAAGGAATTATTTACTGACCTTCAGTTGTGATTTTAAGAGTTCCGCTTTTGTTTCAGCCAATCGTATTTAAAAAGAAAAACAAATGAATTATTTACTGACCTTCAGTTGTTGTGATTTTAAAAGTTCCGCTTTTATTTAAGCCAATCGTGTTTAACAAGAAAACAAAGGAATTATTTACTGACCTTCAGTTGTGATTTTAAAAGTTCCGCTTTTGTTTCAGCCAATCGTGTTTAACGAAAAAACAAAGGAATTATTTAATGAACTTCAGTTGTTGTGATTTTAAAAGTTCCGCTTTTTTTTCAGCCAATCGTGTTTAACACAAAAACAAAGGAAGTATTTACTGACCTTCAGTTGTGATTTTAAGAGTTCCGCTTTTGTTTCAGCCAATCGTGTTTAACAAAAAAACAAAAGTAATTATTTATTGACCTTCTGTTGAGATTTTAAAATTTCCGCTTTTTTTTCAGCCAATCTTTTTTAACAAAAAAACATCTGAATCATTTAAATACCTTCAGGTGTTGTTATTATTAAAGTTGCGCTTTTGTTTCAGCAATTCGTGTTTAACAAAAAAACAAAGGTAGTATTTAATGACATTCAGTTGTTTTGATTTTAAAAGTTTCACTTTTATTTCAGCCAATCGTGTTTAACAAAAAACAAATGAATGATTTACTAACCTTCAGTTGTTTAATTTTAAGAGTTCCGCTTTTGTTTCAGCCAATCGTGTTTAACAAAAAAACAAAAGGAATTATTTACTGACCTTCAGTTGTTGAGATTCTAAATGTTCTGCATTTGTTTCAGCCAATCGTGTTTAACAAAAAAAAACAAGGGAATTATTTACTGACCAATCGTGTTTAACAAAATAAACAAAGGTCTCAAATAGTGCACTTTAGTTGTTGTTATTTTAAAGGCTTTACTTTTATATCATCAACGCTTGTTTAACAAAAAAAAAACAAAGGAAGCTATAACGAAAATTAATTTGTTGTGACTTTAAGAGTTCCAAGTCCGTTTAATATTAAAGTCTATAAAAAAAAAAAAAAGAAATTATTTACTGACCTTCAGTCGTTTTTATTTTAAAAGTTCCGCTTTTTTTTAAGCCAATAGTGTTTAAAAAAAAAAAAACAAAGTAACTATTTAATGACCTTCAGTTGTTGTGATTTTAAAAGTTCCGCTTTTGTTTCAGCCAATCGTGTTTAAAAATAAAACAAAGGAATTATTTACTGACCTTCAGTTGTGATTTTAAAAATTCCGCTTTTGTTTCATCCACTCGTGTTTAAAAAAAAAAAAAAAGAAATTATTTACTGACCTTCAGTTGTGATTTTAAAAGTTTCGCTTTTTTTTCAGCCAATCGTGTTTAACAAAAAAACAAATTAATTATTTTCTGACCTTCAGTTGTTTTGATTTTAAAAGTTCCGCTTTTATTTAATCTAATGGTGTTTAAAAAAAAAAAACAAAGGAATTATTTAATTACCTTCAGTTGTGTTTTTTAGAGTTCCGCTTTTATTTAAGCCAATAGTGTTTAACAACAAAAAACAAAGGAATTATTTACTGACCTTCAGTTGTTGTGATGTTAAAAGTGATGCTTTTATTTCAGACAATTGTGTTTAAAAAAAAAACAAAAGGAATTATTTACTAACCTTCGATTGTTGTGATTTTAAGAGTTCCGCTTTTGTTTCAGCCAATCATTATTAACAAAAAAAACAAAAGGAATTATTTACTGACCTTCAGTTGTTGTGATTTTAAAGGTTCCGCTTTTGTTTCAGCCAATCGTGTTTAACAAAAAAAACAAAGGAATTATTATTGACCTTCAGTTGTTGTGATTATAAAAGTTCCGCTTTTATTTCATCCAATCGTGTTTAAAAAAAAAAAAAATGAATTATTTAATGAACTTCAGTTTTTTTGTTTTTAACATTTCATCGTTTGTTTAATCAACTAGTTTTTAACAAAAAAAAAAAAAGTAATTATTTACTGAACTTCAGTTGTTGTGATTTTAAAAGTTCTGCTTTTATTTCAGCCAATCGTGTTTAACAAAAAACAAATGAATTATTTACTAACCTTCAGTTGTTGTGATTTTAAGAGTTCCGCTTTTGTTTCAGCCAATCGTGTTTAACAAAAAAACGAAAGGAAATATTTACTTACCCTCAGTTGTTGAGATTCTAAAGGTTCTGCATTTGTTTCAGCCAATCGTGTTTAAAAAAAAAAAAACAAGGGAATTATTTACTGACCAATCGTGTTTAACAAAAAAACAAAGGAATTATTTACTGACCTTCAGTTGTGATTTTAAGAGTTCCGCTTTTGTTTCAGCCAATCGTATTTAAAAAGAAAAACAAAGGAATTATTTACTGACCTTCAGTTTTTGTGATTTTAAGAGTTCCGCTTTTATTTCAGCCAATCGTGTTTAACAAGAAAACAAAGAAATTATTTAATAACCTTAAGGTGTGATTTTAAAATTTCCGCTTTTGTTTAATCCAATAGTGTTTAAAAAAAAAACAAATGAATTATTTAATGAACTTCAGTTGTTGTGATTTTAAAAGTTCCGCTTTTGTTTCAGACAATCGTGTTTAACAAAAAAAACAAGGAATTATTTACTGACCTTCAGTTGTGATTTTAAAAGTTCCGCTTTTGTTTCAGCCAATCGTGTTTAACAAAAAAACCAAAGGAATTATTTACTGACCTTCAGTTGTGATTTTAAAAGTTTCACTTTTGTTTCAGCCAATAATGTATAACAAAATAAAAAATGAATTATTTACTGACCTTCAATTGTTTTGATTATAAAAGTTCCGCTTTTTCTTCAGACAATCGTTTTTAACAAACAAAACAAAGAAATGATTTACTTACTTACAGTTGTTGTGATTTCAAGAGTTACGCTTTTTTTTCATCAAATCGTGTTTAAAAAAAAAACAAAGTAATTATTTACTGACCTTCAGTTGTTGTGATTTTAAGAGTTCCGCTTTTATTTCAGCCAATTGTGTTTAACAAAAAAACAAAAGGAATTATTTACTAACCTTCAGTTGTTGTGATTTTAAGAGTTCCGCTTTTGTTTCAGCCAATCGTTTTTAACAAAAAAAAAAAAAAGGAATTATTTACTGAACTTCAGTTGTTGTGATTTTAAATGTTACGATTTTTTTTCAGCAAATCTTGTTTAAAAAAAAAAAAAAAAGGAATTATTTACTGACCTTCAGTTGTTGTTATTTTAAAAGTTCCGCTTTTGTTTAATCCAATCGTGTTTAAAAAAAAAAAAAATGAATTATTTACTGAACTTAAGTTTTTGTTATTTTAAAAGTTCCGCTTTTTTTTCAGCCAATCGTGTTTAACAAAAAAACAAAGGAATTATTTACTGACCTTCAGTTTTAATTTTAAAAATTCCGCTTTTGTTTCAGCCAATCGTGTTTAACAAAAAAACAAATGAATTATTTTCTGACCTTCAGTTGTTTTGATTTTAATAGTTCCGCTTTTGTTTCATCCAATCGTTTTTAACAAAAAAAACAAAGGAATTATTTACTGAACTTCAGTTGTTGTGATTTTAAAAGTTCCTCTTTTATTTCAGCCAATCGTGTTTAACAAAAAACAAATGAATTATTTACTAACCTTCAGTTGTTGTGATTTTAAGAGTTCCGCTTTTGTTTCAGCCAATCGTGTTTAACAAAAGAACAAAGGAATTATTTACTGACCTTCAGTTGTGATTTTAAAAATTCCGCTTTTGTTTCAGCCAATAGTTTTTAACAAAAAAAAAAAAGGAATTATTTACTGACCTTCAGTTGTGATTTTAAAAGTTTCGCTATTGTTTCAGCCAATCGTGTTTAACAAAAAAACAAAGGAATTATTTACTGACCTTCAGTTGTTGTGATTTTAAGAGTTCCGCTTTTGTTTCAGACAATCATTTTTAACAAAAAAAACAAAAGGAATTATTTACTGACCTTCAGTTGTTGTGATTTTAAAAGTTCCACTTTTGTTTCAGCCAATCGTGTTTAACAAAAAAAAACAAAGGAATTATTTACTGACCTTCAGTTGTTGTGATTTTAAAAGTTCAGCTTTTATTTCAGCCAATCGTGTTTAACAAAAAACAAAAGAATTATTTACTTACCATCAGTTGTTGTGATTTTAAGAGTTCCGCTTTTTTTTAAGCCAATCGTGTTTAACAAGAAAACAAAGGAATTATTTACTGACCTTCAGTTGTGATTTTAAAAATTCCGCTTTTGTTTCAGCCAATCGTTTTTAACAAAAAAAAAAAAGGAATTATTTACTGACCTTCAGTTGCGATTTTACAAGTTCCGCTTTTGTTTCAGCCAATCCTGTTTAACAAAAAAACAAAGGAAGTATTTACTAACTTTCAGTTGGTGTGATTTTAAAAGTTCTGCTTTTATTTCAGCCAATCGTGTTTAAAAAAAAAACCAAAGTAAGTATTTAATGAACTTCAGTTGTTGTGATTTTAAGAGTTCCGCTTTTTTTTCAGCCAATCTTTTTTAACAAAAAAACAAAAGGAATTATTTACTGACCTTCAGTTGTTGTGATTTTAAAAGTTCCGCTTTCTTTTCATCCAATCATGTTTAACAAAAAAAAACAACGTGATCGTTTATTGACCTTCAGTTGTTCTGATTATAAAATTTCTGCTTTTATTTAAGCCAAACGTGTTTAACAAAAAAACACATGAAATATTTAATTAAAATAAGTTGTTTTGATTTTAAGAGTTCCGCTTTTGTTTCAGCCAATCGTGCTTAACAAAAAAACAAAGGAATTATTTACTGAACTTCAGTTGTGATTTTAAAAGTTCCGCTTTTATTTCAACCAATCGTGTTTAACAAAAAACAAAGAAATTATTTACTGACCTTCAGTTGTTGTGATTTTAAAAGTTCCGCTTTTGTTTAAGCCAATCGTTTTTAACAAAAAAAAAAAATGAAATATTTAATGACCTTCAGTTGTTGTGATTTTAAAAGTTCCGCTTTTTTTTCAGCCAATCGTGCTTACCAAAAAAACAAAGGAATTATTTACTGACCTTCAGTTGTGATTTTAAAAGTTCCGCTTTTGTTTAAGCCAATCGTGTTTAACAAAAAAACAAATAAATTATTTACTGACCTTCAGTTGTTGTGATTTTAAAAGTTCCACTTTTGTTTCAGCCAATCGTGTTTAACAAAAAAAACAAAGGAATTATTTACTGACCTTCAGTTGTTGTGATTTTAATATTTCCGATTTTATTACATCCAATTGTTTTTAAAAAAAAAACCAAAGGAATTATTTACTAACCTTCAGTTGTTGTGATTTTAAGAGTTCCGCTTTTGTTTCAGCCAATCGTTTTTAAAAAAAAAAAACAAAAGGAATTATTTACTGAACTTCAGTTGTTTTGATTTTAAAAGTTCCGCTTTTGTTTCAGCCAATCGTGTTTAAAAAAAAAAAAACAAAGGAATTATTTACTTAACTTCATTTGTTGTTATTTTAAAATTTCCTCTTTCTTTTAATAAAAAATTTTTTAAAAAAAAAAAAAATGAAAATTTTAATGAACATAATTTTTTTTTAATTTAAGATTTACGCTTTTTTTTAAGCCAATAATTTTTAAAAAAAAAAAAAATGAATCATTTACTGACCTTCAGTTGTGATTTTAAAAGTTCCGCTTTTGTTTCAGCCAATCATGTTTAACAAAAAAACAAAGGAATTATTTTCTGACCTTCATTTGTTTTGATTTTAAGAGTTCCGCTTTTTTTTAAGCCAATCGTGTTTAACAAACAAAAAAAAGGAATTATTTACTGAACTTCAGTTGTTGTGATTTTAAAAGTTACGCTTTTATTTCAGCCAATCGTTTTTAATAAAAAACAAATGAATTATTTACTCACCTTCAGTTGTTGTGATTTTAAGAGTTCCGCTTTTGTTTCAGCCAATCGTGTTTAACAAGAAAACAAAGGAATTATTTACTGACCTTCAGTTGTGATTTTAAAAATTCCGCTTTTTTTTCAGCCAATCGTGTTTAACAAAAAAACAAAAGGAATTATTTACTGACCTTCAGTTTTGATTTTAAAAGTTTCGCTTTTTTTTCAGCCAATCGTGTTTAACAAAAAAACAAAGGAATTATTTACTGACCTTCAGTTGTTGTGATTTTAAGATTTCCGCTTTTGTTTCATCCAATCATTTTTAACAAAAAAAAACAAAAGGAATTATTTACTGACCTTCAGGTGTTGTGATTTTAAAAGTTCCACTTTTTTTTCAGCCAATCGTGTTTAACAAAAAAAACAAAGGAATTATTTACTGACCTTCAGTTGTTGTTATTTTAAAAGTACCGCTTTTGTTTCAGCAATTCGTTTTTAAAAAAAAAAAAAAGTAATTATTTAATTACCTTCATTTGTTGTGATTCTAAAAGTTCCTCTTTTGTTTCAGCCAATCGTGTTTAACAAAAAAACAAAGGAATTATTTACTAACCTTCAGTTGTGATTTTAAAAGTTCCGCTTTTGTTTCAGCCAATCGTGTTTAACAAAAAAACAAAGGAATCATTTACTGACCTTCAGTTGTTGTGACTTTAAAATTTTTGTTTTTGTTTCAGCCAATCGTTTTTAACAAAAAAAACAAAGGAACCATTTAATTTACTTCATTTGCTTTTATTATAAAATTTACGCTTTTTTTTCAGTCCATAGTGTTTAACAAAAAAAAAACGGAATTATTTAATAACCTTCAGTTGTGATTTTAAAATTTCCGCTTTTTTTTCAGCCAATCGTGTTTAACAAAAAAACAAATAAATTATTTACTGACCTTCAGTTGTTGTTATTTCAAAAGTTCCTCATTTGTTTCAGCCAATCGTGTTTAAAAAAAAAAACAAATGAATTATTTACTGACCTTCAGTTGTTGTGATTTTAAGAGTTCCGCTTTTATTTCAGCCAATTGTGTTTAACAAAAAAAAAAAAGGAATTATTTACTAACCTTCAGTTGTTGTGATTTTAATATTTCCGCTTTTTTTTAAGCCAATATTTTTTAAAAAAAAAAAAAAAGAGTAATTATTTAATTACCTTAAGTTGTTTTTATTTTAATGGTTACGATTTTTTTTAAGCAAAACGTGTTTAAAAAAAAAAAAACAAATGAATTATTTACTGAACTTAAGTTGTTTTTATTATCAAAGTTCCGCTTTTTTTTTCAGCCAATCGTGTTTAACAAAAAAACAAAGGAATTATTTACTGACCTTCAGTTGTTGTGATTTTAAGATTTCCGCTTTTGTTTTAGCCAATCGTGTTTAACAAAAAAACAAAGGAATTATTTAATTACCTTCAGTTGTGATTTTAAAAGTTCCGCTTTTGTTTCATCCAATCGTCTTTAACAAAAAAACAAAGGAATTATTTTCTGACCTTCAGTTGTTGTGATTTTAAGAGTTCCGCTTTTGTTTCAGCAAATCGTGTTTAACAAAAAAAACAAAGGAATTATTTACTGACATTCAGTTGTTGTGATTTTAAAAGTTCCGCTTTTATTTCAGCCAATCGTGTTTAATAAAAAAAAAATGAATTATTTAATAACCTTCAGTTGTTGTGATTTTAAGAGTTCCGCTTTTTTTTCAGCCAATCGTGTTTAAAAATAAAACAAAGGAATTATTTACTGACCTTCAGTTGTGATTTTAAGAGTTCCGCTTTTATTTCAGCTAATCGTGTATAACAACAAAAACAAAAGGACTTATTTACTAACCTTCAGTTGTGAATTTAAAAGTTCCGCTTTTGTATCAGCCAATCGTGTTTAACAAACAAACCAAATGAATTATTTACTTACCTTCCTTTGTTTTGATTATAAAATGTCTGATTTTGTTTAATAAACTCATTTTTAACAAAAAAAACAAAAGGAAATATTTGAAGAACAAGAGTTGTTTTGTGTTTAAGATTTAAGAATTTTTTTAATCCAATAGTTTTTAACAAAAAAAAACAAAGTACTTATTTCATTACATTCAGTTGTTTTTATTTTAAAAGTTCCGCTTTTGTTTCATCAAATCTTTTTTAAAAAAAAAACAAATGAATTATTTACTTACCTTCAGTTGTTGTGATTTTAAAATTTCCACTTTTATTTCAGCCAATCGTTATAACAAAAAAACAAAGGAATTATTTGCTAAACTTAAATGGTTTTGATTATAGAATTTCCGCTTTTGTATAAGCCCCACGTTTTTAACAAAAAAACAAAGGAAATATTAACTTAACTTCAGTCGTTGTGTTTTTAAAAGTTATGCTTTTGTTTAAGCAAATAGTGTTTAACAAAAAAAAAAAAGTAAATATTTACTGACCTTCAGTTGTTGTTATTTTAAAAGTTCCGCTTTTGTTTCAGCCAATCGTGTTTAACAAAAAAACAAAGGAATTATTTACTGACCTTCAGTTGTAATTTTAAAAATTCCACTTTTGTTTCAGCCAATCGTGTTTAACAAAAAAACAAAAGGAATTATTTACTGACCTTCAGTTGTGATTTTAAAGGTTCCTCTTTTGTTTAAGACCTTCTTGTATTACAAAAAAACAAAGGAAATCTTTTACTAACTACAGCTGTTGTGATTTTTAGAGGTCCGCTTTTATTTCATCAAATGGTGTTTAACAAAAAAAACAAATGAAGAATTTAATGAACTTCAGTCGTGATTTTAAGAGTTACTCATTTGTTTAAGTACAACGTGTTTAACAAAAAACAAAGAAAACATACACTTACCTTCATTTGATGAGATTTTAATATTTCCACTTTTTATTCATCCAATCGGGTTTAACAAAAGAAACAAAGGAATTATTTAATGACCGTCAGTTGTTGTCATTTTAATAGTTCCGCTTTTATTTAATCCAATCGTGTTTAAAAAAAAACAAAGGGATTATTTACTAAACTTCAGTTGTTGTAATTTTAAGAGTTCCGCTTTTGTTTCAGCCAATCGTTTTTAACAAAAAAAAAAAAAATGAATTATTTACTGACCTTCAGTTGTTGTGATTTTAAAGGTTCCACTTTTTTTTAAGCCAATCGTTTTTAACAAAAAAAAAAAAAGGAATTATTTACTGACCTTCAGTTGTTGTGATTATAAAAGTTCCTCTTTCGTTTTAGCCAATCCTTTTTAACAAAAAAACAAAGGAATTATTTTCTTACCTTCAGTTGTTGTGATTTTAAAAGTTCCACTTTTTTTTCAGCTAATCGTGTTTAAGAAAAGAAAAAAAAGGAATTATTTACTGACCTTCAGTTGTTGTGATTTTAAAAGTCCCGCTTTTGTTTCAGCCAATCGTTTTTAACAATAAAACAAAGGAATTATTTACTAACCTTCAATTGTGATTTTAAAAGTTCCGCTTTTGTTTCAGCCAATCGTGTTTAACAAAAAAACAAAAGGAATTATTTACTGACCTTCAGTTGTGATTTTAAAAGTTCCGCTTTTGTTTCAGCCAATCGTGTTTAACAAAAAAACAAAGGAAATATTTAATTACCTTCAGTTGTTGTGATTTTAAGAGTTCCGCTTTTGTTTAAGCCAATCATTTTTAAAAAAAAAAAACAAAAGTAATCATTTACTTACCTTCATTTTTTTTGATTTTAAGATTTCCGGTTTTGTTTAATCCAAAATTTTTTAACAAAAAAAAACAAAGGAAATATTTACTGAAATTCAGTTGTTGTGTATTTAAGAGTTAAGCTTTTATTTCAGCCAAACTTGTTTAACAAAAAAAAAAAAGGAATTATTTAATAAACGTAAGGTGTTTTGTTTTTAAAAGTTCCTCTTTTGTTTCAGCCAATCGTTTTTAACAAAAAAAAACAAAAGGAATTATTTACTGACCTTCAGTTGTTGTGATTTTAAAGGTTCCGCTTTTGTTTCAGCCCATCGTGTTTAACAAAAAAAGCAAAGGAATCATTTAATGACCTTAAGGTGCTGTGATTTTAAAGGTTCTTCTTTTTTGTAATCCAATCTGGTTTAACAAAAAAACAAATTAATTATTTAACTAAATTAAGGTTTTGTGTTTTTAAGAGATAATCTTTTGTTTCAGAACAAATTGTTTTAAAAAAAAAAAAATTACTTATTTAAGGAACTTATGGTTTTATTTCATATTTTCATATTTTTTTTAATAAAATCGTGTTTAACAAAAAAAACAAAGTATTTATTTACATTAATTATGGTTTTTTTATTTTTAGATTTACGCTTTTGTTTGATACAAGTATGTTTAAAAAAAAAAAAAAATGAATTATTTAATAAACTTAATTTGGTGTGATTTTAAGAGTTAAGCTTTTTTTTCAGCCAATAATTCTTAACAAAAAAACAAAAGAAATATTTACATACCATAAGTTGTTGTGATTTTAAAAGTTTCGCTTTTTTTTAATACAATCGTGTTTTAAAAAAAAAAAAAAGAATTATTTAATGACCTTCAGTTGTTGTGATTTTAAGAGTTCCGCTTTTGTTTCAGCCAATCATTTTTAACAAAAAAAAACAAAAGGAATTATTTACTGACCTTCAGTTGTTGTGATTTTAAAAGTTCCACTTTTTTTTCAGCCAATCGTGTTTAACAAAAAAAACAATGGAATTATTTAATGAATTTCAGTTGTTGTTATTTTAAAAGTTCCGATTTTTTTTAAGACAATCTTGTTTAACAAAAAAAAAAAGTAATTATTTACTGACCTTCAGTTGTTGTGATTTTAAGAGTTCCGCTTTTATTTCAGCCAATCGTGTTTAAGAAAAAATAAACAAAGGAATTATTTGCTGACCTTCAGTTGTGATTTTAAAAGTTCCGCTTTTGTTTCAGTCAATCGTGTTTAACAAAAAAACAAAGAAATTGTTTAATGACCTTCAGTTGTTGTGATTTTAAGAGTTCCGCTTTTTTTTAAGCCAATCGTGTTTAAAAAAAAAAACAAATGAACTATTTACTGACCTTCAGTTGTTGTGATTTTAAAAGTTCCGCTTTTGTTTCAGCCAATCGTGTTTAACAAGAAAACAAAGGAATTATTTACTGACCTTCAGTTGTAATTTTAAAAGGTACTCTTGTTTTACATAGAATAGTTTTTAACAAAAAAACAAAAGGAATTATTTTTTGTCCTTCTGTTGTGGTTTTAATAGTTCTGTTTTTGTTTAAGTCCCTATTGTTTAACAAAAAAACAAAGGTCTGGTTTACTTGCTTTAAGTGGGTTTTTTAAGAAGTTTTACGAATTTTTTTCAGCACATAGATTGTAAACAAAAAAAAAAATAAATATTTAATGACCTTCAGTTGTGTTTTTAAAAAGCCCGATAGTAAATCAACACAACGCGTTTAACAAAAAAACAAAGGCATCATCTACTGACCTTCATTAGCTGTAATTTTAAAAGTTCTATAAATATTAAATCCCAACGTTTTTAACAAAAAAAACAAAGAAATAAATTCCGGAACTGAAGTTGTTGTGATTTTACGATTTCCACTATTATTTCAGCCAATCGTGTTTAACAAAAAAACAAAATGAATTATTTACTAACCTTAAGTTGTTGTGATTTTAATAGTTCCGCTTTTTTTTCAGCCAAACGTTTTTAACAAAAAAAAAAAAAAGGAATTATTTACTGACCTTCAGTTGTTGTGATTTTAAAAGTTCCGCTTTTGTTTCAGCCAATCGTGTTTAACAAAAAAAAACAAAGGAATTATTTACTGACCTTCAGTTGTTGTGATTATAAAAGTTCCGCTTTTGTTTCAGCCAATTGTGTTTAACAAAAAAACAAACGAATCTTTTACTTACCTTCAGTTGTTTTGATTTTAATATTTCCTCTTTTGTTTCAGCTAATCGTGTTTAACAAAAGAAAACAAATGATTTATTTACTGACCTTCAGTTGTTGTGATTTTAAGAGTCCCGCTTTTATTTCATCCAATCGTTTTGAACAAAAAATCAAAGGAATTATTTACTAACCTTCAATTGTGATTTTAAAAGTTCCGCTTTTGTTTCAGCCAATCGTGTTTAACAAAAAAACAAAAGGAATTATTTACTGACCTTCAGTTGTGATTTTAAAAGTTTCTCTTTTTTTTAAGACAATCGTGTTTAAAAAAAAAACAAAGGAATTATTTAATGACCTTCAGTTGTTGTGATTTTAAGAGTTCCGCTTTTTTTTCAGCCAATCGTTTTTAACAAAAAAAAACAAAAGGAATCATTTAATTACCTTCAGTTGTGATTTTAAAAGTTACGCTTTTATTTCAGCAAAAAGTGTTTAACAAAAAAAAAAAAAACAACGGAATCATTTAATTACCTTCAGTTTTGGCGATTTTAAGAGTGCCGCTTTTATTTAAGCCAATTGTTTTTAAAAAAAAAAAAAAAGGAATTATTTACTAACCTTCAGTTGTTGTGATTTTAAGAGTTCCGCTTTTATTTCAGCAAATCGTTTTTAAAAAAAAAAACAAAAGGAATTATTTACTAACCTTCAGTTGTTGTGATTTTAAAAGTTCCGCTTTTGTTTCAGCCAATCGTGTTTAACAAAAAAAAACAAATGAATTATTTACTGACCTTCAGGTGTTGTTATTTTAAAAGTTCCGCTTTTGTTTCAGCCTATCTTGTTTAACAAAAAAACCAAGGAATTATTTACTGAACTTCAGTTGTTGTGATTTTAATAGTCCCGCTTTTATTTCAGCCAATCGTGTTTAACAAAAAAACAAAGGAATAATTTGCTAACCTTCAATTGTGATTTTAAAAATTCCGCTTTTATTTGAGCCAATCGTTTTTAACAAACAAAAAAAAGAAATTATTTACTTACCTTTAGTTGTTGTGATTATAAGAGTTCCGCTTTTATTTCAGCCCATCGTTTTTAACACAAAAAAAACAAATTAAATATTTACTGACCTTCAGTTGTTGTGATTTTAAAAGTTACGCTTTTGTTTCAGCCAATCGTGTTTAACAACAAAACAAAGGAATTATTTACTGAACTTCAGTTGTGATTTTAAAAGTTCTGCTTTTGTTTCAGCCAATCGTGTTTAACAAAAAAACAAAAGGAATTATTTACTGACCTTCAGTTGTGATTTTAAAAGTTCCGCTTTTGTTTCAGCCAATCGTGTTTAACAAAAAAACAAAGGAATTATTTTCTGACCTTCAGTTGTTGTGACTTTAAAAGTCCCGCTTTTTTTTCAGCCAATCGTGTTTAAAAAAAAAACAAAGGTATTATTTAATGACCTTCAGTTGTGATTTTAATAATTAAGCTTTTGTTTCAGCCAATCGTGTTTAACAAAAAACAAATTAATTATTTACTGACCATCAGTTGTTGTGATTATAAAAGTTCCGCTTTTGTTTCATCCAATCGTGTTAAACAAAAGAAACAAAGGAATTATTTACTGACCTTCAGTTGTTGTGATTTTAAGAGTGCCGCTTTTATTTCAGCCAATCGTGTTTAACAAAAAACAAAAGGAATTATCTACTGACCTTCAGTTGTTGTAATTTTAAAAGTTCCGCTTTTGTTTCAGCCAATCGTTTTTAACAAAAAAAAACAAAAGTAAATATTTAATTAACATATGGTTTTTTTTTTTTAAAATGTACGAATTTGTTTTATACAAAAGTGTTTAAAAAAAAAAAAAAAAGGAAAAATTTAAAGAACTTAAGTTGTTGTGATTTTAAAAGTTCCGCTTTATTTTCAGCCAATAGTTTTTAACAAAAAAACAAAGGAATTATTTACTTACCTTCAGTTGTTGTGATTTTAAAAGTTCCGCTTTTGTTTCAGCCAATCGTGTTTAACAAAAAAAAACAAAGGAATTATTTACTGACCTTCAGTTGTTGTGATTTTAAAAGTTCCGCTTTTGTTTCAGCCAATCTTGTTTAACACGAAAACAAAGGAAGTATTTACTGACCTTCAGTTGTGATTTTAAAAGTTCCGCTTTTGTTTCAGCCAATCGTGTTTAACAAAAAAACAAAAGGAATTATTTAATGACCTTCAGTTGTGATTTTAAAAGTTCCGCTTTTTTTTCAGCCAAACGTGTTTAACAAAAAAACAAAGTAATTATTTAATGACCTTCAGTTGTTGTGATTTTAAAAGTTCCGCTTTTGTTTCAGCCAATCGTGATTAACAAAAAAAACAAAGGAATTATTTACTGACCTTCAGTTGTGATTTTAAAAGTTCCGCTTTTTTTTAAGCCAATCGTGTTTAACAAAAAAAAAAAGAAATTATTTACTGAACTTCAGTTGTTGTGATTTAAAAAGTTCAACTTTTGTTTCAGCCAATCGTGTTTAACAAAAAAAACAAAGGAATTATTTACTGACCTTCAGTTGTTGTGATTTTAAGAGTGCCGCTTTTTTTTAAGCCAATTGTGTTTAACAAAAAAAAAAAATGAATTATTTACTGACATTAAGTTGTTTTGATTTTAATAGTTACGCTTTTGTTTAAGCCAAACGTTTTTAAAAAAAAAAAAAAAAAGGAATTTTTTAATGACCTTCAGTTAATGTGATTTTAAAGGTTCCGCTTTTGTTTCATCCAATCGTGTTTAGCAAAAAAAAACAAAGGAATTATTTACTGACCTTCAGTTCTTGTGATTATAAAGGTTCCCCTTTTGTTTCAGCCAATCGTGTTTAAAAAAAAAAAAAAGGAATTATTTACTGAACTTCAGTTGTTGTGATTTTAAGAGTGCCGCTTTTATTTCAGCCAATTGTGTTTAACAAAAAACAAAAGGAATTATTTACTAACCTTCAGTTGTTGTGATTTTAAAAGTTCCTCTTTTGTTTCATCCAATCGTGTTTAAAAAAAAAAAACAAAAGGACTTATATACTAACTTTCAGTTGTTGTGATTTTAAAGTTTCCACTTTTGTTTCAGCCAATCGTGTTTAAAAAAAAAAAACAAAGGAATTATTTACTGACCTTCAGTTGTTGTGATTATAAAAGTTCCACTTTTTTTTCATCCAATCGTGTTTAAAAAAAAAACAAAGGAATTATTTACTGACCTTCAGTTGTTGTGATTTTAATAGTTCAGCTTTTTTTTCAGCCAATCGTGTTTAACAAAAGAAAACAAATGAATTATTTACTGACCTTCAGTTGTTGTGATTATAATAGTTCCGCTTTTGTTTCAGCCAATAGTGTTTAACAAGAAAACAAAGGAATTATTTACTGACCTTCAGTTGTGATTTTAAAAGTTCCGCTTTTGTTTCAGCCAATCGTGTTTAACAAAAAAACAAAGGAATTATTTACTGACCTTCAGTTGTGATTTTAAAAGTTCCGCTTTTTTTTCATCCAAACTTGTTTAACAAAAAAACAAAGGAATTATTTACTGACCTTAAGTTGTTGTGATTTTAAAATTTACGCTTTTTTTTAAGCCAATAGTGTTTAACAAAAAAACAAAGGAAATATTTAATGACCTTCAGTTGTGATTTTAAAATTTCCGCTTTTATTTAAGCCAATAGTTTTTAAAAAAAAAAAAAAGGAATTATTTAATGACCTTCAGTTGTTGTGATTTTAAAATTTCCGCTTTTGTTTCAGCCAATCGTTTTTAACAAAAAAAACAAATGAATTATTTACTTACCTTCAGTTGTTGTGATTTTAAGATTGCCGCTTTTATTTCAGCGAATCTTTTTTAACAAAAAAACCAAAGGAAGTATTTACTGACCTTCAGTGGTTGTGATTTTAAAAGTTACAATTTTGTTTCAGCCAATCATTTTTAACAAAAAAAACAAAAGGAATTATTTACTGACCTTCAGTTGTTGTGTTTTTAAAGGTTCCGCTTTTGTTTCAGCCAATCGTGTTTAACAAAAAAAAACAAAAGAATTATTTACTGACCTTCAGTTGTTGTGATTTTAAAAGTTCCGCTTTTATTTCAGCCAATCGTGTTTAACAAAAAAAAAAAGGAATTATTTACTGACCTTAAGTTGTTGTGATTTTAAGAGTTACGCTTTTTTTTAAAACCATAGTGTTTAAAAAAAAAACAAAGGAATTATTTACTGACCTTCAGTTGTGATTTTAAAAGTTCCGCTTTTGTTTCAGCCAATCGTTTTTAAAAAAAAGGAATTATTTACTGACCTTCAGTTGTTGTGATTTTAAAGGTTCCGCTTTTATTTCAACCAATCATGTTTAACAAAAAACAAATGAATTATTTACTAACCTTCAGTTGTTGTGATTTTAAGAGTTCCGCTTTTGTTTCAGCCAATCGTGTTTAACAAGAAAACAAAGGAACTATTTACTGACCTTCAGTTGTGATTTTAAAAATTCCGCTTTTGTTTCAGCCAATCGTGTTTAATAAAAAAAACAAAAGGAATTATTTACTGACCTTCAGTTGTGATTTTAAAAATTTCGCTTTTGTTTCAGCCAATCGTGTTTAACAAAAAAACAAAGGAATTATTTACTGACCTTCAGTTGTTGTGATTTTAAAAGTTCCGCTTTTGTTTCAGCCAATCATGTTTAACAAAAAAAAACAAAAGGAATTATTTACTTACCTTCAGTTGTTGTTATTTTAAAATTTCCAATTTTTTTTCATCCAATCGTGTTTAAAAAAAAAAACAAAGGAATTATTTACTGACCTTCAGTTGTTGTGATTTTAAGAGTTCCGCTTTTATTTCAGCCAATCGTGTTTAACAAAAAAACAAAGGGAATTATTTACTAACCTTCAGTTGTTGTGATTTTAAGAGTTCCGCTTTTGTTTCAGCCAATCGTTTTTAACAAAAAAAAAAAAGGAATTATTTAATTACCTTCAGTTTTTGTGATTTTAAAAGTTCCGCTTTTTTTTAATCCAAACGTGTTTAAAAAAAAAAAAAAAAGGAATTATTTACTGACCTTAAGTTTTTGTTATTTTAATATTTCATCTTTTGTTTAATACAAAAGTTTTTAAAAAAAAAAAAAAGGAATTATTTACTGACCTTCAGTTGTTGTGATTCTAAGACTTCCGCTTTTGTTTCAGCCAATCGTGTTTAACAAATAAACAAAGGAATTATTTACTGACCTTCAGTTGTGATTTTAAAAGTTCCGCTTTTGTTTCAGCCAATCGTGTTTAACAAAAAAACAAAGAAATTATTTACTGACCTTCAGTTGTTGCGATTTTAAAAGTTCCGCTTTTTTTTAAGCCAATCGTGTTTAACAAAAAAAAAAAATGAACTATTTACTGACCTTCATTTGTTGTGATTTTAAAAGTTCCGCTTTTGTTTCAGCCAATCGTGATTAACAAAAAAAAAAATGAATTATTTACTGACCTTCAGTTGTGATTTTAAAAGTTCCGCTTTTTTTTCAGCCAATCGTGTTTAAAAAAAAAACAAAGGAATTATTTACTGACCTTCAGTTGTGATTTTAAAATTTCCGCTTTTGTTTCAGCCAATAGTGTTTAAAAAAAAAACAAAGGAATTATTTACTGAACTTCAGTTGTTGTGATTTTAAGAGTTCCGATTTTGTTTCATCCAATGGTGTTTAACAAAAAAAAAAAAGGAATTATTTACCGACCTTCAGTTGTTGTGATTTTAAAAGTTCCGCTTTTATTTCAGCCAATCATGTTTAACAAAAAACAAATGAATTATTTACTGACCTTCAGTTGTTGTTATTTTAAGAGTTCCGCTTTTGTTTCAGCCAATCGTGTTTAACAATAAAACAAAGGAATTATTTACTGAACTTCAGTTGTGATTTTAAAAATTCCGCTTTTGTTTCAGACAAACGTGTTTAACAAAAAAACAAAAGGAATTATTTACTGACCTTCAGTTGTGATTTTAAAAGTTCCGGTTTTGTTTCAGCCAATAGTGTTTAAAAAAAAAACAAAGGAATTATTTACTTAACTTCAGTTGTTGTGATTTTAAGAGTTCTGCTTTTGTTTAAGCCAATCGTGTTTAACAAAAAAAAACAAATGGAATCATTTACTGACCTTCAGTTGTTTTTATTTTAAAAGTTCTTTTTTTGTTTCAGCAAATCGTGTTTAACAAAAAAAACAAAGTAATTATTTACTTAAGTTCATTGTTTTTGATTTTAAATGTTCCGCTTTTATTTGAAAAAAACTTGTTTAACAAAAAAACAAAGATATGATTTACTGAAATTCTTGTTTTTTTATTCTAAAATTTCCTCTTTTGTTTCAGCCCAGCTTTTATAACAAAAAAACATATGTATAAATTAAAGAACTTCTGTTGTTATCTCAAAAGTTCCTATATTATTTCTAACCCACGTTATTAACAAAAAAACAAAGGACTAATTTGCTTAAAGATAGTCGTTGTGTTGTTATAAGGTACGCTAATGTTAAAGACCAAAGTTTTTAACAAAAAAAAAACAAAGTAATTATTATATTAAATTACTTTTGTTTGATTTTAAAATTCAAACCTTTTTTTAAGACAATAGTGTTGAACAAAAAAACAAAAGGAATTATTTAATAAACTTCCATCGTATTTTTAAAAGTTCAGCTTTTTTTTAAGCAAATCGTGTTTAACAAAAAAACAAATGCAATTATTTACTTACCTTCAGTTGTGATTTTAAAAGTTTCGCTTTTATTTCAGCCAATCGTGTTTAACAAAAAAACAAATTAATTATTTAATGACCTTAAGTTGTTGTGTTTTTAAAATTTACGCTTTTATTTAAGCCAATCGTGTTTAACAAAAAAAAAAATTAATTATTTAATGAACTTAAGTTGTGATTTTAAAAGTTACGCTTTTGTTTAAGCCCATCGTGTTTAACAAAAAAAAAAACAAATTATTTACTGACCTTCAGTTGTTGTGATTTTAAAAGTTCCGCTTTTTTTTAAGCCAATCGTGTTTAACAAAAAAAAAAAAGGAATTATTTACTGACCTTAAGTTGTTGTGATTTTAAGAGTGCCGCTTTTATTTCATCCAATAGTGTTTAACAAAAAACCAAAGGAATTATTTACTAACCTTCAGTTTTTGTGATTTTAAGATTTCTGCTTTTGTTTCAGCCAATCGTTTTTAACAAAAAAAAACAAGAGGAATTATTTACTGACCTTAAGTTGTTTTGATTTTAAAAGTTCCACTTTTATTTAAGCCAATCGTGTTTAACAAAAAAACAAAGGAATTATTTACTGACCTTCAGTTGTTGTGATTTTAAAAGTTCCGCTTTTGTTTCAGCCAATCATGTTTAACAAAAAAACAAAGGGATTATTTACGTACCTTCAGTTGTTTTGATTTTCAAAGTTCAGCTTTTGTTTAAGCCAATAGTGTTTAACAGACAAAACATAGGAATGATTTAATGACCTTAAGTTGTTTTGATTTTCGAAGTTCCACTTTTGTTTCAGCCAATCGTGTTTAACAAGAAAACAAAGGAATTATTTACTGACCTTCAGTTGTGATTTTAAAAGTTCCGCTTTTGTTTCAGCCAATCTTGTTTAACAAAAAAACAAAAGGAATTATCTTCTGACCCCCTTTTTTTATTATAAAAATTTATATTTCGTTTCAGCCTATCGTTTTTAACAAAAAAACAAAGGATTTGTTGAATGACAGGCATTTGTGTATATTTTAAAATTCACGCTTTTTCTTCATAAACTAGTGTTTAACAAAAAAAACAAAGGTAGTATTTAACAAAAATCAGTTTTTGTGATCTTAACTGTTACGCTTCTGTTTAAGCCAATCTTGTTTAACAAAAAAAAAAAGGAATTATTTACTGACCTTAAGTTGTTGTGATTTTAAAAGTTCAGCATTTTTTTCATCAAATCGTGTTTAACAAAAAAAACAAATGAATTATTTACTGACCTTCATTTGTTGTGATTTTAAGAGTGCCGCTTTTATTTAAGACAAATTTGTTTAACAAAAAAAAAAAAGGAATTATTTAATGACCTTAAGTTGTTGTGATTTTAAGATTTCCGCTTTTGTTTCAGCCAATCGTTTTTAACAAAAAAACAAAAGGAATTTTTTACTGACCTTCAGTTGTTGTGATTTTAAAAGTTCCGCTTTTATTTCAGCCAATCTTATTTAACAAAAAAAAACAAATGAATTATTTACTGACCTCAGTTGTTGTGATTATAAAAGTTCCGCTTTCGTTTCAGCCAATTGTGTTTAACAAACAAAACAAAGAAATTATTTACTGACATTCAGTTGTTGTGATTTTAAAAGTCCCGCTTTTGTTTCAGCCAATCGTGTTGAACAAAAAATCAAAGGAATTATTTACTAACCTTCAGTTGTGATTTTAAAAGTTCCGCTTTTGTTTCAGCCAATCGTGTTTAACAAAAAAAAACAAAGGAATTATTTACTGACCTTCAGTTGTTGTGATTTTAAGAGTTCCGCTTTTATTTCAGCAAATCGTGTTTAACAAAAAACAAATGAATTATTTAATAACCTTCAGTTGTTGTGATTTTAAAAGTTCCGCTTTTGTTTCAGCCAATCGTGTTTAACAAGAAAACAAAGGAATTATTTACTGACCTTCAGTTGTGATTTTAAAAATTCCGCTTTTGTTTCAGCCAATCGTGTTTAACAAAAAAAAAAAAGGAATTATTTACTGACCTTCAGTTGTGATTTTAAAAATTTCGCTTTTGTTTCAGCCAATCGTGTTTAACAAAAAAACAAAGGAATTATTTAATGACCTTCAGTTGTTGTGATTTTAAGAGTTCCGCTTTTTTTTCAGCCAATCGTTTTTAACAAAAAAAAAAAAAAGGAATTATTTAATGAACTTCAGTTGTTGTGATTTTAAAATTTCCAATTTTTTTTAAGCCAATAGTGTTTAAAAAAAAAAAAAAATTAACTATTTACTGACCTTCATTTGTTGTGATTTTAAAAGTTCCGCTTTTGTTTCATCCAATCGTGTTTAACAAAAAAACAAAAGGAATTATTTACTAACCTTCCGTTGTTGTTATTTTAAGATTTCAACTTTTTTTTCATCCAATCGTGTTTAACAAAAAAAAAACAAAAGGAATAAGTTACTAACAATAAGGTGTGTTGTAACTATAAGTTCCGCTTGTGCAACGGCACAAATATTTTAACAAAAAAAAACATTGGAATTATTGACTGACCTTAAGTTGTTGTGATTATAAAAGTTACGCATATGTGACAGCCAATCGGAGTTAACAAAAAAACAATGAAATTTTAGAATGACAGTCTATTGTGTTGATTTTAAGAGTTCCACTTTTTTTTCAGCCAATCGTGTTTAACAAATAAAAAAAGGAATTATTTACTGACCTTCAGTTGTGATTTTAAAAGTTCCGCTTTTGTTTCAGCCAATCGTTTTTAACAAAAAAACAAAGGAATTATTTACTTACCTTCAGTTGTTGTGATTTTAAGAGTTCCGCTTTTGTTTCAGCCAATCGTGCTTAACAAAAAAAACAAATGAACTAATTACCAACCTTCCGTTGTTGTGATTTTAAAATTTACGCTTTTGTTTCAGCCCATAGTGTTTACCAAAAAAACAAAGGAATTATTTAATTACCTTCAGGTGTGATCTTAAAAGTTCCGCTTTTTTTTAATTCAAACCTGTTTAACAAAAAAAAAAAGGAATTATTTACTGAACTTCAGTTGTTGTGATTTTAAAAGTTACCCTTTTGTTTCAGCCAATCGTGTTTAACAAAAAAAACAAAGGAATTATTTACTGACCTTCAGTTGTTATGATTTTAAGAGTGCCGCTTTTATTTCAGCCAATCGTGTTTAACAAAAAAAAACAAAGGGATTATTTACTGACCTTCAGTTGTTTTGATTTTAAAAGTTCCGCTTTTGTTTCAGCCAATTTTTTTTAACAAAAAAAAAAAAAAGGAATTATTTACTGACCTTCAGTTGTTGTGATTTTAAGAGTTCCGCTTTTGTTTCAGCCAATCGTGTTTAAAAAAAACAAATGAATTATTTACTGACCTTCATTTCTTGTTATTATAAAAGTTCCGCTCTTTTTTCAGCAAATAGTGTTTAAAAAAAAAAAAAAAAATAATTTACTAACCATCAGTTGTTGTGATTTTAAGAGTTCCACTTTTATTTCAGCCAATCGTGTTTAACAAAAAAAAAAAGGAATTATTTACTAACCTTCAGTTTTGATTTTAAAAGTTCCGCTTTTTTTTCAGCCCACTGTCTTTAACAAAAAAACAAAGGAATTATTTTCTGACCTTATTTTTTGTGATTATAAAATTTCAGCTTTTTTTTAAGCCAACCATTTTTAACAAAAAAACAAAGGAATTATTTACCGACCTTCAGTTGT
This sequence comes from Artemia sp. Qi Xiang Cuo, assembly GCF_049724085.1. NCBI lineage: Eukaryota > Metazoa > Arthropoda > Branchiopoda > Anostraca > Artemiidae > Artemia > Artemia sp. Qi Xiang Cuo. Next base: position 38,942,940 of record NC_142801.1, read on the forward strand.
TGTGATTTTAAAAGTTCCGCTTTTATTTCAGCCAATCGTGTTTAATAAAAAACAAATGAATTATTTACTAACCTTCAGTTGTTGTGATTTTAAGAGTTCCGCTTTTGTTTCAGCCAATCGTGTTTAACAATAAAAAAAATGTATTATTTAATGACCTTCAGTTGTGATTTTAAAAATTAATCTTTTTTTTAATAAAATAGTTTTTAAAAAAAAAAAAAAATGAATTATTTACTGACCTTCAGTTGTGATTTTAAAAGTTCCGCTTTTGTTTCAGACAATCGTGTTTAACAAAAAAACAAAGGAATTTTTTAATTACCTTCAGTTTTTGTGATTTTAATAGTTACACTTTTGTTTAATCAAATAAAGTTTAAAAAAAAAAAAACAAAGGAATAATTTAATGAACTTCAGTTGTTGTGATTTTAAAAGTTCCACTTTTGTTTCAGCCAGTCATGTTTAACAAAAAAAAAAACGGAACTATTTAATGATCTTGAGTTGTTGTAATTTTAAAAGTTCCGCTTTTATTTCAGCCAATTGTGTTTAACAAAAAAACAAAAGGAATTATTTACTGACATTAAGTTGTTTTGATTTTAAGATTTCCGCTTTTTTTTAAGAAAATATTTTTTAAGAAAAAAAAACAAAAGGAATTATTTACTGACCTTCAGTTGTGACTTTCAAAGTTCCACTTTTATTTAAGCCAGTCATGTTTAACAAAAAAAAACAAAGGAATTATTTAAAGACCTTCAGTTGTTGTGATTATAAGAGTTTCGCTTTTGTTTCAGCCAATCGTGTTTAGCAAAAAAAAAAAGCAATTATTTACTTAACATAAGTTGTTTTGATTTTAATATTTACGCTTTTGTTTAAACCAATCGTGTATAAAAAAAAAAAAAAAGAATAATTTACTGACCTTTAGTTTGGATTTTAAAAATTCCACTTTAGTTTCAGCCAAAAGTTTTTAACAAAAAAACAAAAGGAATTATTTACTGACCTTCAGTTGTTGTGATTTCAAAAGGTCCTCTTTTATTTAAACCAATAGTTCTTGACAAAAAAAACAAAGGAATTATTTAATAACCATAAGTTGTTGTGATTTTAATAGTTCCGCTTTTTTTTCATCCAATAGTTTTTAACAAAAAAACAAAAGGAATTATTTAATGACCTTCAGTTGTGATTTTAAAAGTTTTGCTTTTGTTTCAGCCAATCGTGTTTAACAAAAAAACAAAGGAATTATTTACTGACCTTCCGTTGTTGTGATTTTAAGAGTTCCACTTTTTTTTCAACCCATCATGTTTAACAAAATAAACCCTAAGGAATTATTTACTGACCTTCAGTTGTTGTGATTTTAAAAGTTCCGCTTTTGTTTAATACAATTGTTTTTAACAAAAAAAAAAAAGTAATTATTTACTGACATTCAGTTGTTGTCATTTCATGAGTTAAGCTTTTATTTAATCCCATCATTTTTAACCAAAAAAACAAATGAATTATTTACTGACCTTCAGTTGTGATTTTAAAAGTTACGCTTTTGTTTAAGCCAATCTTTTTTAAAAAAAAAAAACAAAAGGATTTATTTAATAACCTTCCGTTGTTGTGATTTTAAAAGTTCCGCTTTTTTTTCAGCCAATCGTTTTTAAAAAAAAAAAACAAAGGAATTATTTACTGACCTTCAGTTGTTGTGATTTTAAAAGTTCCTCTTTTGTTTCAGCCAATCGTGTTTAACAAAAAAACAAAGGAATTATTTACTGACCTTCAGTTGTGATTTTAACAGTTCCGCTTTTTTTTCAGCCAATCGTGTTTAACAAAAAAACAAAGGAATTATTTACTGACCTTCAGCTGTTGTGATTTTAAAAGTTCCGCTTTTGTTTCAGCCAATCGTGTTTAACAAAAAAACAAAGGAATTATTTACTGACCTTCAGTTGTGATTTTAAAAGTTCCGCTTTTGTTTCAGCCAATCGTGTTTAACAAACAAAACAAAGAAATTATTTACTGACCTTCAGTTGTTGTGATTTTAAAAGTTCCGCTTTTGTTTCATCCAATCGTGTTTAACAAAAAAAAAACAAAGGAATTATTTACTGACCTTCAGTTGTTGTGATTTTAAGAGTTCCGCTTTTATTTAAGCCAATTGTGTTTAACAAAAAAAAAAAAGGAATTATTTAATAAACTTCAGTTGTTGTGATTTTAAGAGTTCCGCTTTTGTTTAAGCCAATCGTTTTTAAAAAAAAAAAACAAGAGGAATTATTTACTGACCTTCAGTTGTTGTGATTTTAAATGTTCCGCTTTTTTTTAAGCCAATAGTGTTTAAAAAAAAAAAAAAAAGGAATTATTTACTGAACATGAGTTGTTGTGATTATAAAAGTTCCGCTTTTATTACAGCCAATCATTTTTAACAAAAAAACAAAAGAATTATTTACTGACCTTCAGTTGTTTCGATTAGATGAATTCCACTTTTGTTTCAACCAATCGTGTTTAACAAACAAAACAAAGGAATTATTTAATTACAATAAGTTGTTGTGATTTTAAAAGTTACCCTTTTATTTCAGCCCATCGTGTTTAAAAAAAAACAAATGAATTATTTACTAACCTTCAGTTGTTGTTATTTTAAGAGTTCCGCTTTTGTTTCAGCCAATCGTGTTTAACAAAAAAACAAAAGGAATTATTTACTGACCTTCAGTTGTTGAGATTCTAAAGGTTCTGCATTTGTTTCAGCCAATCGTGTTTAACAAAAAAAAAAAAGGGAATTATTTACTGACCAATCGTGTTTAACAAAAAAAACAAAGGAATTATTTACTGACCTTCAGTTGTGATTTTAAGAGTTCCGCTTTTGTTTCAGCCAATCGTGTTTAACAAAAAAAACAAATGAATTATTTAATGACCTTCATTTGTTGTGATTTTAAAAGTTCCGCTTTTGTTTCAGCCAATCGTGTTTAACAAGAAAACAAAGGAATTATTTACTGACCTTCAGTCGTGATTTTAAAAGTTCCGCTTTTGTTTCAGCCAATCGTGTTTAAAAAAAAAACAAATGAATTATTTACTTACCTTCAGTTGTTGTGATTTTAAAAGTTCCACTTTTGTTTCAGACAATCGTGTTTAACAAAAAAACAAAGGACTTATTTACTGAACTTCAGTTGTGATTTTAACTGTTACGCTTTTGTCTAATCCAATCTTGTTTAACAAAAAAACAAAAGTAATTATTTAATGACCTACAGTTGGTCTGATTTTAAGAGTTACGCTTTTTTTTAAGACAAAAGTATTTAACAAAGAAAAAAATGAATTATTTATTTATCTTAAGTTGTTGTGATTTTAAGAGTTCCGCTTTTGTTTCAGCCAATCGTGTTTAACAAAAAAAACAAAGGAATTATTTACTGACCTTCAGTTGTTGTGATTTTAAAAGTTCCTCTTTTGTTTCAGCCAATCGTGTTTAACAAAAAAAAACAAAGGAATTATTTACTGACCATCAATTGTTGTTATTTTAAGATTTACGCTTTTTTTTAAGCATATAGTTTTTAACAAAAAACAAATGGATTATTTAATAACCATCAGTTGTTGTGATTTTAAAAGTTCCTCTTTTTTTTAAGCCAATCGTTTTTAACAAGAAAACAAAGGAATTATTTAATGACCTTCAGTTGTGATTTTAAAAGTTTAGCTTTTGTTTCAGCCAATCGTGTTTAACAAAAAAACAAAAGGAATTATTTACTGACCTTCAGTTGTGTTTTTAAAAATTTCGCTTTTGTTTCAGCCCATCGTTTTTAACAAAAAAACAAATGAATTATTTACTGACCTTCAGTTGTTGTGATTTTAAGAGTTCCGCTTTTTTTTCAGCCAATCATTTTTAACAAAAAAAAAAAAAATGAATTATTTAATGACAATCAGTTGTTGTGATTTTAAAATTTACACTTTTGTTTCACCCAATCGTGTTTAACAAAAAAAACAAAGGAATTATTTACTGACCTTCAGTTTTTGTGATTTTAACAGTGCCGCTTTTATATCAGCCCATTGTTTTTAACAAAAAAACAAAAGGAATTATTTAATGAAAGTAAGTTGTTGTGATTTTAAGATTTCCAATTTTGTTTAAGCCAATCGTTTTTAACAAAAAAACAAAAGGAATTATTTACTGACCTTCAGTTGTTGTGATTTTAATAGTTATAGATTTATCTCGGCCCATAGATTTTAACAAAAAAAAACTTTGGAATCATTGACTAAACTAATATTGTTATGATTATAAGAATTCTGCATCCGTTTCTATCCATAGGATTTAACAAAAAAACAAAGGAAAATTTTACTGACCTACAGTGGGATTTATTTTAAGATTTCAGCTTTTGTTTCAGCCAATCGTGTTTAACAAAAAACAAATGAATTATTTAATGACCTTAAGTTGTTATTTCAAAAGTTCAGCTTTTGTTTCAACCAATCGTGTTTAACAAAAAAACAAAGGAATTATTTAATGACCTTTAGTTGTTGTGATTTTAAGAGTTCATCTTTTGTTTCAGACAAACGTGTTTAACAAAAAAAACAAATGAATTATTTAATTACCTTCAGTTGTTGTGATTTTAAGAGTGCCGCGTTTGTTTCAGCCAATCGTGTTTAACAAAAAATAACAAAAGGAATTATTTACTAAACTTCAGTTGTTTTGATTTTAAAATTTCCGCTTTTGTTTAAGCCAAAAGTTTTTAAAAAAAAAAAAAAAGGAATTATTTAATGACCATAATTTGTTTTGATTTTAAAGGTTCAGCTTTTTTTTAAGACAATAGTATTTAAAAAAAAAAAAAAAAGGAATTATTTACTGACCTTAAGTTGTTGTGATTATAAAAGTTCCGCTTTTGTTTCAGCCAATAGTGTTTAAAAAAAAAAAAAAGGAATTATTTAATGACCTTCAGTTGTTGTGATTCTAAGATTTCCGCTTTTGTTTCAGCCAATCGTGTTTAACAAAAAAACAAAGGAATTATTTACTGACCTTCAGTTGTGATTTTAAAAATTCAGCTTTTGTTTCAGCCAATCGTGTTTAACAAAAAAAAAAAGGAATTATTTACTGACCTTCAGTTGTTGTGATTTTAAAAGTTCCACTTTTATTTCAGCAAATCGTGTTTAACAAAAAAAACAAATGAAATATTTAAAGACCTTATGTTGTTTTTATTTTAACATTCACGATTTTGTTTGATCCAATCGTTTTTAACAAAAAAACCCATTAATAATTTACTAAACTTCAATTGTTGTGATCTTAAAAGTTCCGCTTTTATTTATGCCAATAGTTTTTAAAAAAAAAAAAAATGAATTATTTACTGAACTTCAGTTGTTGTGATTTTAAGAATTCCGCTTTTATTTAAGCCAATCGTGTTTAAAAAAAAAAAAAAATGAATTATTTACTAACCTTAAGTTGTTTTTATTTTAATATTGCCTCATTTATATCAGCCAATTTTTTTTAACAAAAAAACCAAAGGAATTATTTACTGACCTTCAGTTGTTGTGATTTTAATATTTCCTATTTTGTTTAAGCCAATAGTTTTTAAGAAAAAAAAAAAAAAGTAATTATTTAATGACATTAAGTTGTTTTGATTTTAAAGGTTCCGATTTTTTTTCAGCCAATCGTGTTTAAAAAAAAAAACAAAGGAATTATTTACTGACCTTCAGTTGTTGTGATTTTCAAAGTTCCGCTTTTTTTTTCAGCCAATCGTGTTTAACAAAAAAACAAATGAATTATTTAATGACCTTCAGTTGTTGTGATTTTAAGATTTACGCTTTTTTTTTAGCCAATCGTGTTTAACAAAAAAACAAATGAATTATTTACTGACCTTCAGTTGTGATTTTAAAAGTTCCGCTTTTGTTTCAGCCAATCGTGTTTAAAAAAAAAAAAAAGGAATTATTTTCTTACCTTAAGTTGTTGTGATTTTAAGATTTCCGCTTTTTTTTAAGCCAATAATGTTTAAAAAAAAAAACAAAGGAATGATTTACTGAACTTCAGTTGTTGTGATTTTAAAAGTTCCGCTTTTATTTCAGCCAATCGTGTTTAATAAAAAAAAAATGAATTATTTACTAACCTTCAGTTGTTGTGATTTTAAGAGTTCCGCTTTTGTTTCAGCCCATCGTGTTTAACAAGAAAACAAATGAATTATTTACTGAACTTCTGTTGTGATTTTAAAAGTTCCGCTTTTTTTTCAGCAAATCGTGTTTAACAAAAAAACAAAGGAATTATTTACTGACCTTCAGTTGTGTTTTTAAGAGTTCCGCTTTTGTTTAATTCCATAGTGTTTAAAAAAAAAAAAAGGAATTATTTAATGACCTTCAGTTGTTGTGATTTTAAGAGTTCCGCTTTTGTTTAAGCCAATCGTGTTTAACAAAAAAAAACAAAAGGAATTATTTACTGACCTTCAGTTCTTGTGATTTTAAAAGTTCCGCTTTTTTTTCAGCCAATCGTGTTTAACAAAAAAAAGGAATTATTTACTGACCTTCAGCTGTTGTGATTTTAAGAGTTCCTCTTTTGTTTCAGCCAATTGTGTTTAACAAAAAAAAAAAAGTAATTATTTACTAACCTCCAGTTGTTGTGATTTTAAAAGTTCCGCTTTTGTTTCAGCCAATCGTTTTTAAAAAAAAAAAACAAAAGGAATTATTTACTGACCTTCAGTTGTTGTGATTTTAAAGGTTCCGCTTTTGTTTCAGCCAATCGTGTTTAAAAAAAAAAAACAAAGGAATTATTTACTGACCTTCAGTTGTTGTGATTTTAAGAGTTCCGCTTTTTTTTCAGCCAATCGTGTTTAACAAAAAAACAAAGGAATTATTTACTGACCTTCAGTTGTTGTGATTTTAAGATTTCCGCTTTTTTTTCAGCCAATCGTGTTTAACAAATAAACAAAGGAATTATTTACTAACCTTCAGTTGTGATTTTAAAAGTTCAGCTTATTTTTCAGCCAAACGTGTTTAAAAAAAAAAAAAAAGGAATTATTTAATGACCTTCAGTTGTTGTGATTTTAATAGTTCCGCTTTTATTTCAGCCAATCGTGTTTAACAAAAAACAAATGAATTATTTACTAACCTTCAGTTGTTGTGATTTTAAGAGTTACGCTTTTGTTTCAGCCAATCGTGTTTAACAAGAAAACAAAGGAATTATTTACTGACCTTCAGTTGTGATTTTAAAAATTCCGCTTTTATTTCAGCCAATCGTGTTTAACAAAAAAACAAAAGGAATTATTTACTAACCTTCAGTTGTGATTTTAAAAATTTCGATTTTTTTTCATCCAATATTTTTTAACAAAAAAACAAATGATTTATTTACTGACCTTCCGGTGTTGTGATTTTAATAGTTCTACTTTTTTTTAAGCCAATAGTGTTTAACAAAAAAAACAAAAGGAAATATTTGATTAAATTAAGTTGTTTTGTTTTTAAAATTTCCGATTTTTTTTAAGCCAATATTGTTTAAAAAAAAAAAAAAAAGGAATTATTTACTGACCTTCAGTTGTTGTGATTTTAAGAGTTCCGCTTTTATTTCAGCCAATTGTGTTTAACAAAAAAACCAAAGGGATTATTTACTAACCTTCAGTTGTTGTGATTTTAAGATTTCCGCTTTTGTTTAAGCAAAAATTTTTTAACAAAAAAAAAAAAAAGTACACTTTTAAAGAAAATAATTTATTTTGATTATTAAAGTCCCGCTTTTTTTTCATAACAAAGTTTTTAACAAAAAAAAAACACATTAACTATTTAAAGACCTTAAGTGGTTGTGATTTTCAGATTTCTGCTTTTTTTTAAGCCAATAGTGTTTAAAAAATAAACAAAGGAATTATTTACTGAACTTAAGTTGTGATTTTAAAAGTTTCGCTTTTGTTTAAGCCAATAGTGTTTAAAAAAAAAAAAAAGGAATTATTTAATGACCTTAAGCTGTTGTGATTTTAAAAGTTACGCTTTTTTTTAAGCCAAAAGTGTTTAACAAAAAAACAAATGAATTATTTAATGAACTTCTGTTGTGATTTTAAAAGTTCCGCTTTTGTTTCAGCCCATCGTGTTTAACAAAAAAACAAAGGAATTATTTACTGACCTTAAGTTGTTGTGATTTTAAAAGTTCCGCTTTTGTTTCAGCCAATCGTGTTTAACAAAAAAAAACAAAGGTATTATTTACTGACCTTCAGGTGTTGTGATTTTAAGAGTTCCGCTTTTATTTCAGCCAATTGTGTTTAACAAAAAAAAAAAAGTAATTATTTACTAACCTTCAGTTGTTGTGATTTTAATAGTTCCGATTTTTTTTAAGCCAATAGTTTTTAACAAAAAAAAAACAAAAGGAATTATTTACTGACCTTCAGTTGTTGTGATTTTAAATGTTCCGCTTTTTTTTCATCCAATCGTTTTTAAAAAAAAAAAAAAAAGGAATTATTTAATGAACTTCAGTTGTTGTGATTATAAAATTTACGCTTTCGTTTAAGCCAATCATGCTTAAAAAAAAAACAAAGGAATTATTTACTGACTTTCACTTGATTTTATTCTAAATTTTCCGCTTTTGTTTAATCAACTAGTTTTTAACAAAAAAAACACATTGAATACTTACCGACCTTCAGTTTTTTTGATTTAAGATTTCCAATTTTATTTAGGCCCATCGTTTTTAATAGAAAACAAAGGGCTAATTTAATGAACGGCCGTGGTTTTGATTTTAAAAGTTAAGCTTTTTTTTAAGACAATCGAGTTTAAAAAAAAAAAAAAAGGAATTATTTACTGACCTTCAGTTGTTGAGATTCTAAAGGTTCTGCATTTGTTTCAGCCAATCGTGTTTAACAAAAAAAAAACAAGGGAATTATTTACTGACCAATCGTGTTTCACAAAAAAAACAAGGAATTATTTACTGACCTTCAGTTGTTATTTTAAGAGTACCGCTTTTTTTTAATCCAATCGTGTTTAAAAAAAAAAAAAAATGAATTATTTACTGACCTTCAGTTGTTGTGATTTTAAGATTTCCGCTTTTTTTTCAGCCAATCATGTTTAAAAATAAAACAAAGGAATTATTTAATGACCTTCAGTAGTGATTTTAAAATTTCCGCTTTTTTTTCACCCAATAGTTTTTAACAAAAAAAACAAATGAATTATTTACTTACCTTCAGTTGTTGTGATTTTAAAAGTTCCGCTTTTGTTTCAGCCAATCGTTTTTAACAAGAAAACATAGGAATTATTTACTGACCTTCAGTCGTGATTTTAAAAGTTCCGCTTTTGTTTAAGCCAATCGTGTTTAAGAAAAAAACAAAATTAATTATTTATTTACCTTCTGTTGTGATTTTAAAAGTTCCACTTTTGTTTAAGCCAAACGTGTTTAAAAAAAAAACAAAGGAATTATTTACTGAACTTAAGTTGTTGTTATTTTAAAATTTACTCTTTTGTTTCAGCCACTAGTGATTAACAAAAAAAAAAAGGAATTATTTAATGACCTTCAGTTGTGATTTTAAAAGTTCCGCTTTTGTTTCAGCCAATCGTGTTTAACAAAAAAACAAAGAAATTATTTACTAACCTTCAGTTGTTGTGATTTTAAAATTTCCACTTTTGTTTCAGCCAATCGTGTTTAACAAAAAAAACAAAGAAATTATTTACTGGCCTTCAGTTGTTGTGATTTTAAGAGTTCCGCTTTTATTTAAGCCAATCGTGTTTAACAAAAAAACAAAGGAATTATTTAATGGCCTTCAGTTGTTGTGATTTTAAGAGTTCCGCTTTTTTTTAATCCAATCGTTTTTAAAAAAAAAAAACAAAAGGAATTATTTACTGACCTTCAGTTGTTGTGATTTTAAAAGTTCCACTTTTGTTTCAGCCAATCGTGTTTAACAAAAAAAAAACAAAGGAATCATTTACTGACCTTCAGTTTTTTTTATTTTAAAAGTTACCCATTTTTTTAAGCCAAACGTGTTTAAAAAAAAAAAAAATGAATTATTTAATTACCTTAAGTTGTTGTGATTTTAAAATTTTCACTTTTTTTTCAGCCAATCGTTTTTAAGAAAAAAAAACAAAGGAATTATTTACTGACCTTCAGTTGTTGTGATTTTAAAAGTTCCGCTTTTATTTCAGCCAATCGTGTTTAACATAAAAACAAAATGAATTATTTACTAACCTTCAGTTGTTGTGATTTTAAGAGTTCCGCTTTTGTTTCAGCCAATCGAGTTTAACAAAAAAACAAAAGTAATTATTTACTGACCTTCAGTTGTTGAGATTCTAAAGGTTCTGCATTTTTTTCAGCCAATCGTCTTTAACAAAAAAAAACAAGGGAATTATTTACTGACCAATCGTGTTTAACAAAAAAACAAAGGAATCATTTACTGACCTTCCGTTGCTGTGATTTTAAAAGTTCCGCTTTTGTTCCAGCCAATCGTGTTTAACAAAAAAAAAACAAAGGTATTATTTACTAACATACAGATGTGATTTTAAGATTTCCGATTTTGTTTAAGCCAATCGTGTTTAACAAAAAAACAAATGAATTATTTACTGACCTTCAGTTGCTGTGATTTTAAAAGTCCCTCTTTTTTTTCAGACAATCGTGTTTAACAAGAAAACAAAGGAATTATTTACTGACCATCAGTTGTGATTTTAAAATTTCCGCATTTTTTTCAGCCAATAGTGTTTAAAAAAAAAACAAAAGGAAATATTTAATTACCTTCTGTTGTGATTTTAAAAGTTTCGCTTTTGTTTCAGCTAATCGTGTTTAACAAAAAAACAAATGAATTATTTACTGACCTTCAGTTGTTGTGATTTTAAAAGTTCCGCTTTTTTTCAGCCAATCGTGTTTAACAAAAAAACAAAGTAATTATTTACTGACCTTGAGTTGAGATTTTAAAAGTTCCGCTTTTGTTTAAGCCAATCGTGTTGAACAAAAAAAACAAAGGAATTATTTAATGACCTTAAGTTTTTGTTAATTTAAAACGTCCGCTTTTATTTAAGACACTCGTTTTTAACAAAAAAACAAAGGATTTATTTACAGACCTTCAATTGTTTTGATTTAAGATTTCAGCTTTTATTTAATACAATCGTGTTTAACAAAAAACAAAGGAAATATTTAATAAACGTCAGTTTTTGTGATTTTAAGAGTTCAGGTTTTTTTTAAGCCAATAATTTTTAACAAAAAAACAAAAGGAATTATTTACTGACCTTCAGTTGTTGTGATTTTAAGAGTTCCGCATTTTTTTCAGCCAATCGTGTTTAACAAAAAAACAAAGGAATTATTTACTGACCAATCGTGTTTAACAAAAAAAAAAAGGGAACCATTTACTGACCTTCAGTTGTTTTTATTTTAAGAGTTCCGCATTTGTTTCAGTCAATCGTTTTTAACAAAAAACAAAGGAATTATTTACTAAACTTAAGTTGTTGTGAATTTAATATTTACGCTTTTGTTTAAGCCCATAGTGTTTAAAGAAAAAACAAAATTTATAATTTACTGACTTTGAGTTGTGATTTTAAAAGTTCCGCTTTTTTTTCAGCCAATCGTGTTTAAAAAAAAAACAAAGGAATCATTTTTTGACCTTCAGTTGTTGTGATTTTAAAAGTACCGCTTTTGTTTCAGCAAATCGTGTTTAACAAAAAAAAAAAGGAATTATTTACTGACCTTCAGTTGTTGTTATTTTAAGATTTCCACTTTTAGTTCAGCCAATTGTGTTTAACAAAAAAAAAAAAGAAATTATTTACTCACCTTCAGTTGTTGTGATTTTAAGAGTTCTGATTTTGTTACAGACACTCTTTTTTAACAAAAAAAAACAAATTTACTTTTTTAATGAACATAAGTTGTTGTGATTTTAAAGGTTCCACTTTTTTTTCATCCAATATTTTTTAACAAAAAAAAACAAAGGGATTATTTAATGAACTTCAGTTGTTGTGATTTTAAAAGTTACGCTTTTTTTTCAACCAAACGTGTTTAAAAAAAAAACAAAGGAATTATTTACTGACATTCAGTTGTTGTGATTTTCATAGTTCTGCTTTTGTTTCAGCCTATCGTGTTTAACAAAAAAAACAAAGGAATTATTTACTGACCTTCAGTTGTTGTGATTTTCAAAGTTCCACTTTTATTTAAACCAATCGTGTTTAACAAAAAACAAATGAATTATTTACTAACCTTCAGTTGTTGTGATTTTAAGAGTTCCGCTTTTGTTTCAGCCAATCGTGTTTAACAAAAAAACAAAAGGAATTATTTAATGACCTTAAGTTGTTGAGATTATAAAGGTTCCGCATTTATTTCAGCCAATCGTGTTTAACAAAAAAAACAAGGGAATTATTTACTGACCAATCGTGAAAACAAAAGGAATTATTTACTGACCTTCAGTTGTTGTGATTTTAAGAGTTCCGCTTTTATTTCAGACAATCGTGTTTAACAAGAAAACAAAGGAATTATTTAATGACCATCAGTCGTTATTTTTAAAGTTCAGCTTTTGTTTCATCCAAAAGTGTTTAACAAAAAAAAAAAATGAATTATTTACTGACTTTAAGTTGTGATTTTAAAAGTTCCGCTTTTGTTTCAGCCAATCGTGTTTAACAAAAAAACAAAGGAATCATTTAATGACCTTCAGTTGTTGTGATTTTAAAATTTCCGCTTTTGTTTCAGCCAAACGTGTTTAACAAAAAAACAAAGGAATTATTTACTGACCTTCAGTTGTTGTGATTTTAAGAGTTCCGCTTTTATTTCAGCCAATTGTGTTTAACAAAAAAACAAAAGGAATTATTTAATAACCTTCAGAAGTTGTGATTTTAAGAGTTCCGCTTTTTTTTCAGCCAATCGTTTTTAACAAAAAAAAAAAAAATGAATTATTTACTGACCTTCATTTTTTGTGATTTTAAAATTTACGCTTTTATTTCAGCCAATCGTGTTTAACAAAAAAACAAAGGAATTATTTACTGACCTTCAGTTGTTGTGATTTTAAAAGTTCCGCTTTTATTTCAACCAATCGTGTTTAAAAAAAAAAAAAAAGGAATCATTTACAGACCTTCAGTTGTTGTGATTTTGAAAGTTACACTTTTTTTTCAGCCAATCGTGTTTAACAAAAAAAACAAAGGAATTATTTAATGACCTACAGTTGTTGTGATTTTCAAAGTTCCACTTTTATTTCAGCCAATCGTGTTTAACAAAAAACAAATGAATGATTTACTAACCTTCAGTTGTTGTGATTTTAAGAGTTCCGCTTTTGTTTCAGCCAATCGTGTTTAACAAAAAAACAAAAGGAATTATTTACTGACCTTCAGTTGTTGAGATTCTAAAGGTTCTGCATTTGTTTCAGCCAATCGTGTTTAACAAAAAAAACAAGGGAATTATTTACTGACCAATCGTGTTTAACAAAAAAAACAAAGGAATCATTTACTGACCTTCAGTTGTTGTGATTTTAAGAGTTCCGCTCTTGTTTTAGCCAATCGTGTTTAAAAAAAAAAAAAAAAGGAATTATTTACTGACCTTCAGTTGTGATTTTAAAATTTCCGCTTTTTTTTAAGCCTATTGTGTTTAACAAAAAAAAAAAGAAATGATTTAATTACCTTCAGTCGTTGTGATTTTAAGAGTTACGCTTTTGTTTCAGCCCATAGTTTTTAACAAAAAAAAAACAAATTAACAATTTAATTACCTTAAGTTGTTGTGATTTTAAAATTTACGCTTTTATTTAAGCCAATTGTGTTTAAAAAAAAAACAAATGAATTATTTACTAACCTTCAGTTGTTGTGTTTTTAATATTTCCGCTTTTGTTTAAGAAAGTAGTGTTAAAACAAAAAAAAAAAAAGGATTCTTTTGATGAACTTACGTTGGTTTTATTTTTAGTGTTCCACTTTCGTTTATTCCACACGATTTTAACAAAAAAAAACAAAGGGTTTTAAATAAGACAGATAGTTGTTGTGTTTTTACAATTTACGCTTTTGTTTCATCCAATCGTGTTTAACAAAAAAACAAAGTAAGTATTTAATTACATTAAGTTTTTGTGAATTTAAGAGTTCTTATTTTGTTTCAGCCAATCGTGTTTAACAAAAAAACAAATGATTTACATAATGACCTTATTTTGTGTTTTTAAAAGTTCCTATTTCGTTTATTAAAATCGTTTTTAAAAAAAAACCAAAGGAAACAATCAATTAACTTTAGTTGTTGTGTTTTGAAAATGTATTATTTTTTTTAAGGCGATCTTTTTTAACAAAAAAAAAATAGTAAATTTTTACTTAACATCATTTTTTTTTTTTTTAAAATTACCGATTTTATTTAAGCCCAAAGTTTTTAATACAAAAAACATGAATTCTTTAATAAACATCAGTTGTTGTGATTTTAAGAGTTCCTCTTTTGTTTAATCCAATCGTTCTTAACAAGAAAACAAAGGAACTATTTACTGAACATAATTTGTGATTTTAAAAATTAAGCTTTTTTTTAATCCAATAGTGTTTAACAAAAAAAAAAAAGGAATTATTTACTGACCTTCAGTTGTGATTTTAAAAGTTTCGCTTTTGTTTAAGCCAATAGTGTTTAACAAAAAAACAAAGGAATTATTTACTGACCTTCAGTTGTTGTGATTTTAAGAGTTCCGCTTTTGTTTCATCCAATAATGTTTAAAAAAAAAAAAAAAAATGAATTATTTACTGACCTTAAGTTGTTGTGATTTTAAAAGTTACACTTTTTTTTCAGCAAATCGTGTTTAACAAAAAAAAACAAAGGAATTATTTACTGACCTTCAGTTGTTGTGATTTTAAGAGTTCCGCTTTTATTTCAGCCAATCGTGTTTAACAAAAAAACAAAAGGAATTATTTACTGACCTTCAGTTGTTGTGATTTTAAAAGTTCCGCTTTTATTTCAGCCAATCGTGTTTAACAAAAAAAAAAAAAAAGAAATATTTAATGACCATAAGTTTTTTTTATTTTAAAAGTTACGCTTTTTTTTCATCCAATCGTGTTTAAAAAAAAAAACAAAGGAATCATTTACTGACCTTCAGTTGTTGTGATTTTAAAAGTTCCGCTTTTATTTCAGCCAATAGTGTTTAACAAAAAAAAAAAGAAATTATTTACTGAAATTAAGTTGTTTTGTTTTTAATAGTTCCGCTTTTATTTAAGCCAATCGTGTTTAACAAATAAACAAAGGAATTATTTGCTGACCTTCAGTTGTGCTTTTAAAAGTTCCGCTTTTGTTTCAGTCAATAGTGTTTAACAAAAAACAAAGGAATTATTTACTGACCTTCAGTATTTGTTATTTTAAAATTTAAACTTTTATTTCAGCAAATAGTGTTTAACAAAAAAAACAAATGAATTATTTAATTAACTTCAGGTTTTGCGTTTTTAAAATTTAAGCTTTTGTTTAAGACAATCATGTTTAACAAGAAAACCAAGGAATTATTTAATGAACTTCAGTCGTGATTTTAAAAGTTTCGCTTTTGTTTCATCCAATCGTGTTTAAAAAAAAAAAAAAAGGAATTATTTACTGACATTAAGTTGTGATTTTAAAAGTTTCGCTTTTTTTTCATCCAATAGTGTTTAAAAAAAAAACAAATGAATTATTTAATGACCTTCAGTTGTTGTGATTTTAATAGTTCCGCTTTTATTTAAGCCAATAGTGTTTAACAAAAAAAAAAATGAATTATTTCATGAACTTCAGTTGTGTTTTTAAAAGTTAATCTTTTGTTTAATACATTAGTTTTTAACAAAAAAACAAAGTAATTATTTAATTACCTTCAGTTGTTGTGATTTTAAAAGTTCCGCTTTTGTTTAAGCCAATCGTGTTTAACAAAATAAACAAAGGAATTATTTACTGACCTTCAGTTGTTGTGATTTTAAGAGTGCCGCTTTTTTTTCAGCCAATCGTGTTTAACAAAAAACCAAATGAATTATTTACTAACCTTCAGTTGTTGTGATTTTAAAAGTTCCGCTTTTGTTTCAGCCAATCGTTTTTAACAAAAAAAAACAAAAGGAATTATTTACTGACCTTAAGTTGTTTTGATTTTAAATGTTCCGCTTTTTTTTAACCCAATAGGTTTTAACAAAAAAAAACAAAGGAATTATTTACTGACATTCAGTTGTTGTGATTATAAAATTTCCGCTTTCTTTTCAGCCACTCGTGTTTAACAAAAAAACAAAGGAATTATTTTCTTACCTTCAGTTGTTGTGATTTTAAAAGTTCCGCTTTTGTTTCAGCCAATCGTGTTTAACAAAAAAAAACAAATGAATTATTTACTGATTATCAGTTTTTTTTATAATTAACTTTCTGATTTTGTTTCCGCCACTCATGTTTAACAAAAAAACAACTGAAGTATTTAATGTCCTTAAGGCTTTTTTTTAATAGTTCCAATTTTGTTTAATCCCAGAGTGTTTAAAAAAAAAAAAAAAGGAATTATTGAATTAACTTCAGTTGTGATTTTAAGAGTTCCGCTTTTGTTTCAGCCAATCGTGTTTAAAAAAAAAACAAATGAATCATTTACTGACCGTCAGATGTTGTGATTTTAAGAGTTCTGCTTTTATTTCAGCAAATCGTGTTTAACAAAAAAACAAAGGAATAATTTACTAACCTTCAGTTGTGATTTTAAAAGTTCCGCTTTTTTTTCAGCCAAACGTGTTTAACAAAAAAAAAAAGGAATTATTTACTGACCTTCAGTTGTTGTGATTTTAAAAGTTCCGCTTTTGTTTCAGCCAATCGTGTTTAACAAAAAAACAAAGGAATTATTTAATGACCTTCAGTTGTTGTGCTTTTAAGAGTTCAGCTTTTATTTCAGCCAATTTTGTTTAACAAAAAAACAAAATGAATTATTTACTAACCTTCAGTTGTTGTGATTTTAAGAGTTACTCTTTTGTTTCAGCCAATCGTTTTTAACAAAAAAAAACAAAAGGAATTTTTTACTGACCTTCAGTTGTTGTGATTTTAAAAGGTCCGCTTTTGTTACAACCACTCGTTCATATCAAAATAAAAAAATGGAATCATTGACAGAAATTAAGTTTCTGTGATTTTACGAGGACCGCTTTTATTTCAGCCCAACATTTTTAACAAAAAAACAAAGGAAATCATTAATTGACTGCAGGTGTGTTGTTTTTTAAAGGAACGATTTTATTTAAGCACAAAGAGTTTAACAAAAAAACAAAGGAAACATTTAATGAACTTGAGTTGTGATTTTAAAAGTTCCGCTTTTGTTTCAGCCAATAATGTTTAACAAAGAAACAAAGGAATTATTTACTGACCTTCAGTTGTTGTGATTTTAAGAGTTCCGCTTTTGTTTCAGCCAATCGTGTTTGACAAAAAAAACAATGGAATTATTTACTGACCTTCAGTTGTTGTGATTTTAAAAGTTCCGCTTTTATTTAAACCAAAAGTGTATAAAAAAAAACAAATGAATTATTTACTGAACTTAATTTGTTGTGATTTTAAAATTTACGCTTTTGTTTAAGCCAATCGTGTTTAAAAAAAAAACAAAGGAATTATTTACTGACCTTAAGTTGTGTTTTTAAAAGTTCCTCTTTTATTTCATTCAATCGTGTTTAACAAAAAAACAAAAGGAATTATTAACTGACCTTCAGTTGTTGCGATTTTAAAAGTTCCGGTTTTGTTTCAGCCAATCGTGTTTAACAAAAAAAACAAATGACTGATTTAATGACCTTCAGTTGTTGTGATTTTAAGATTTCCGCTTTTATTCCATCCAATCGTGTTTAACAAAAAAACAAAAGCAATTATTTACTAACCTTAAGTTGTTGTGATTTTAAGAGTTACGCTTTTATTTAATCCAAACGTGTTTAAAAAAAAAAAACCAATGGAATTATTTACTGACCTTCAGTTGTTGTGATTTTAAATTTTCCTCTTTTGTTTCAGCCAATTAGGTTTAACAGAAAAAAACAATGTAATCATTTAATGACATTCAGTTGTTATGATTTTAAAAGTTCTTCTTTTGTTTAAGCCCCTCGTGTTTAACAAAAAAACAAAGGACTTTTTTAATGAAATAAATTTTGGTAGTTTCTCAGAGTTCCGCTTTTGTTTCAGCCCAACGTGTTTAACAAAAAAAAAAAGGAATTATTTACTGACCTTCAGTTGTGATTTTAAAACTTCCGCTTTTGTTTAAGACAATCGTGTTTAACAAAAAAACAAAGGAATTATTTTCTGACCTTCAGTTGTTGTGATTTTAAAAGTTCCGCTTTTTTTTCAGCCAATCGTGTTTAACAAAAAAAACAAAGGAATTATTTACTGACCTTCAGTTGTTGTGATTTTAAAAGTTCCGCTTTTATTTCAGCCAATCGTGTTTAAAAAAAAACAAATGAATTATTTACTGACCTTCAGTTGTTGTGATTTTAAAAGTTCCGCTTTTGTTTCAGCCAATCGTGTTTAACAAGAAAACAAATGAATTATTTACTGACCTTCAGTTGTGATTTTAAAAATTCCGCTTTTGTTTCAGCCAATCGTGTTTAACAAAAAAACAAAAGGAATTATTTACTGACCTTCAGTTGTGATTTTAAAAATTTCGCTTTTGTTTCAGCCAATCGTGTTTAACAAAAAAACAAAGGAATTATTTACTGACCTTCAGTTGTTGTGATTGTAAGAGTTCCGCTTTTATTTCAGCCAATCATTTTTAACAAAAAAAAACAAAGGAATTATTTACTTACCTTCAGTTGCTGTGATTTTAAAATTGACACTTTTGTTTAATCCAATAGATTTTAACAAAAAAAACAAATGAATTATTTACTGACCATCAGGTGTTGTGATTTTAAGAGTGCCGCGTTTGTTTCAGCCCATCGTTTTTAACAAAAAAACCAAATGAATTATTTAATAACCTTCAGT
Source organism: Artemia sp. Qi Xiang Cuo (assembly GCF_049724085.1). NCBI lineage: Eukaryota > Metazoa > Arthropoda > Branchiopoda > Anostraca > Artemiidae > Artemia > Artemia sp. Qi Xiang Cuo. Next base: position 38,961,628 of record NC_142801.1, read on the forward strand.
TGTTGTGATTTTAAGAGTTCAACTTTTGTTTCAGCCAATCGTGTTTAACAAAAAAACAAAAGGAATTATTTACTTACCTTCAGTTGTTGTTATTTTAAATGTTCCGCTTTTGTTTCATACTATATTTTTTAACAAAAAAAAACAAAGGAATTATTGACTGACCTTCAGTTGCTGTGATTATAAAAGTTCCTCTTTTTTTTAAGCCAATCGTGTTTAACAAAAAAACAAATGAATTATTTACTGACCTTCAGTTGTTGTGATTTTAAGAGTTCCGCTTTTATTTCAGCCAATCGTGTTTAAAAAAAAAACAAAGGAATTATTTACTGACCTTCAGTTGTGATTTTAAAAGTTCCGCTTTTATTTCAGCCAAACGTTTTTAACAAAAAAACAAATAAATTATTTAATTACCTTCAGTCGTTGTGATTTTAAAAGTTACACTTTTTTTTAATCACATCGTGTTTAACAAAAAAAAAAAATGAACTATTTACTGACCTTCAGTTGTTGTGATTTTAAAAGTTCCTCTTTTGTTTCAGCCAATCGTTTTTAAAAAAAAAACAAAGGAATAATTTACTGAACTTCAGTTGTGATTTTAAAAGTTCCGCTTTTGTTTCAGCCAATCGTGTTTAAAAAAAAAACAAATAAATTATTTACTGACCGTCAGTCGTTGTGTTTTAAAAAGTTCCGCTTTTGTTAAAGACAATCATGTTTAACAAAAAAAACAAAGTAATTATTTACTGACCTTCAGTTGTTGTTATTTTAAGAGTGCCGCTTTTTTTTAAGCCAATCGTGTTTAACAAAAAAAAAAAAGGGATTATTTACTAAACTACAGTTGTTTTGATTTTAAGATTTATACTTTTATTTCAGCCAATCGTGTTTAACAAAAAAAAACAAGAGGAATTATTTACTAACCTTCAGTTGTTGTGATTTTAAAAGTTCCGCTTTTGTTTCAGCCAATCGTGTTTAACAAAAAAAAAACAAAGTAATTATTTACTTAACTTCAGTGTGTTTTTTTTTAACAGTTCCGATTTTTTTTAAGCCAATCGTGTTTAACAAAAAAACAAAGGAATTATTTACTAACCTTCAGTTGTGATTTTAAAAGTTCTGCTTTTGTTTCTGAAAATCGTGTTTAACCAAAAAACAGAGGGATTATATACTGACCTTCAGCTGTTGTGATTTCAAAAGTTCCGTTTTTGTTTCAGTTAATCATGTTTAACAAAAAAAACGGATTTATTTACTGACCTTCAGTTGTTGTGATTTTAAAAGTTCCACTTTTATTTCAGCCAATCGTGTTTAATAAAAAACAAATGAATTATTTACTAACCTTCAGTTGTTGTGATTTTAATAGTTCCGCTTTTGTTTCAGCCAATCGTGTTTAACAATAAAACAAAGGAATTATTTAATGAACTTCAGTTGTGATTTTAAAAATTCCGCTTTTGTTTCAGACAATCGTGTTTAACAAAAAAACAAAAGGAATTATTTACTGACCTTCAGTTGCGATTTTAAAAGTTCCGCTTTTGTTTCAGCCAATCGTGTTTAACAAAAAAACAAAGGAATTATTTAATGAACTTCAGTTGTTGTGATTTTAAAATTTCCGCTTTTGTTTAATCCAATAGTTTTTAACAAAAAAAAACAAAAGTAATCATTTACTAGCCATCAGTTGTTGTGATTATAAGATTTATGCTTTTATTTCATCCAATCGTTTTTAACAAAAAAAACAAAGGAATCATTTACAGACTTTCAGTTGGTGTGATTTTCAAAGTTCAGCTTTTGTTTCATCCCATTATGGTTAACAAAAAAACAAAAGGAATTATTTACTAAAGATAAGTTGTTGTGATTTTAAAATTTCCGCTTTTATTTCAGCCAATCGTGTTTAATAAAAAAAAAATAAATTATTTACTAACCTTCAGGTGTTGTGATTTTAAGATTTCCTCTTTTGTTTCACCAAATAGTTTAAAACAAGAAAAAAAAGGAATTATATAATCAACAGCAGTTTTTATTTTAAAAGTTAAGCTTTTTTTTAAGCCAAACGTGTTTAACAAAAAAAAAAAAGAAATTATTTACTGACCTTCAGTTGTGATTTTAAAAGTTTCGCTTTCTTTTCATCCAATAGTGTTTAAAAAAAAAACAAAGGAATCATTTACTGACCTTGAGTTGTAGTGATTTTAAAAGTTCCACTTTTATTTCAGCCAATCATGTTTAACAAAAAAAACAAAATGAATTATTCGCTGACCTTTAGTTGTTGTGATTTTAAAAGTTCCACTTTTGTTTCAGCCAATCGTGTTTAACAAAAAAAACAAAGGAATTATTTACTGACCTTCAGTTGTTGTGATTTTAAGAGTTCCGCTTTTATTTCAGCCAATGGTGTTTAAAAAAAAAACAAAAGGAATTATTTAATAACCTTCAGTTGTTGTGATTTTAATAGTTCCGCTTTTGTTTCAGCCAATCGTTTTTAAAAAAAAAAAACAATAGGAATTATTTACTGACCTTCAGTTGTTGTGATTTTAAAAGTTCCGCTTTTGTTTCAGCCAATCGTGTTTAACAAAAAAAAACAAAGGAATTATTTACTGACCTTCATTTGTTGTGATTTTAAAAGTTTTGCTTTTTTTTCAGCCAAACGTGTTTAACAAAAAAACAAAGGAATTATTTACTGAACTTAAGTTGTTGTGATTTTAAAAGTTACGCTTTTGTTTAAGACAAACGTGTTTAAAAAAAAAAAAAAGGAAATATTTAATGACATTCAGTTGTGATTTTAATATTTCCGCTTTTTTTTCAGCCAATCGTGTTTAACAAAAAAAAAAAATGAATTATTTAATGACCATCAGTTGTTGTGATTTTAAAAGTTACGCTTTTATTTCAGCCAATCGTGTTTAACAAAAAAAAAATGAATTATTTACTAACCTTCAGTTGTTGTGATTTTAAGAGTTCCGCTTTTGTTTCAGCCAATCGTGTTTAACAAGAAAAAAAAGGAATTATTTACTGAACTTCAGTTGTGATTTTAAAAATTCAGCTTTTGTTTCAGCCAATCGTGTTTAACAAAAAAACAAAAGGAATTATTTACTGACCTTCAGTTGTGATTTTAAAAGTTCCGCTTTTGTTTAAGCCAATCGTGTTTAAAAAAAAAACAAAGGAATTATTTAAAGACCTTCAGTTGTTGTGATTTTAAGAGTTACGCTTTTGTTTAAGCCAATAAATTTTAAAAAAAAAAAAAAAAAGGAATCATTCACTGACCTTCAGTTGTTGTGATTTCAAAAGTTCCGCTTTTGTTTCAGCCAATCGTTTTTAATAAAAAAAGCAAATGAATTATTTACTGACCTTCAGTTGGTGTCATTTTAACAGTTCAGCTTTTATTTCAGCGCATCGTGTATAACAAAAAAACCAAAGGAATTATTTACTTACCTTCAGTTGTTGTGGTTTTAAAATTTCCGCTTTTGTTTCATCAAATCTTTTTTAACAAAAAAAAAACAAAGTGACTTATTTAATGACCATATTTTGTTTTTTTTTTAAAAGTTACTATTTTTTTTCATAACATATTTTTTAAAAAAAAAAAAAAAAATTCATTATTTAATGTACTTAAGTTTTTGTTATTTTAAAATTTAACATTTTATTTAATACAAAAGTGTTTAAAAAAAAAAAAAATGAATTATTTACTTAACTTCAGTTGTGATTTTAAAAGTTCCGCTTTTGTTTCAGCCAATTGTGTTTAACAAAAAAACAAAGGAATTATTTACTGACCTTCAGTTGTTGTGATTTTAAAAGTTATGCTTTTTTTTCAGCCAAACGTTTTAAACAAAAAAACAAACGAATTATTTACTGAACTTCAGTTGTGGTGATTTTAAAAGTTCCGCTTTTGTTTAATCCAATCGTGTTTAAAAAAAAAAAAAAGAAATTATTTACTGACCTTCAGTTGTTGTGATTTTAAAAGTTCCGCTATTGTTTCAGCCAATAGTGTTTAACAAAAAAAAACAAAGGAATTATTTACTGACCTTCAGTTGTTGTGATTTTAAGAGTGCCGCTTTTATTTCAGCCAATTGTGTTTAACAAAAAAACAAAATGAATTATTTACTAACCTTCAGTTGTTGTAATTTTAAGAGTTCCGCTTTTGTTTCAGCCAATCGTTTTTAACAAAAAAAAAAACAAAAGGAATTTTTTACTGACCTTCAGTTGTTGTGATTTTAAAGGTTCCGCTTTTTTTTCAGCCAAACTTGTTTAAAAAAAAAAAAAAAAGGAATTATTTAATGACCTTCAGTTTTTGTGATTTTAATAGGTACGCTTTTATTTAAACAACTAGTGTCTAAAAAAAAAAAAAAGGAATTATTTAATGACTTTAAGTTGTTGTGATTTTAAAAGTTCCGCTTTTTTTTAATCCAATCGTGTTTAAAAAACAAAAAAAAGAAATTATTTAATGAATTTCAGGTGTTTTGATTTTAAAAGTTACGATTTTATTTAAGCCAATCGTGTTTAACAAAAAACAAATGAATTATTTACTAACCTTCAGTTGTTGTGATTTTAAGAGTTCCGCTTTTGTTTCAGCCAATCGAGTTTAACAAAAAAACAAAAGGAATTATTTACTGACCTTCAGTTGTTGAGATTCTAAAGGTTCTGCATTTGTTTCAGCCAATCGTCTTTAACAAAAAAAAACAAGGGAATTATTTACTGACCAATCGTGTTTAACAAAAAAAAAAAATGAATTATTTACTGACCTTCAGTTGTGATTTTAAAAGTTCCGCTTTTGTTTAAGCCAATCGTGTTTAACAAAAAAAACAAATTAATTATTTAATGACCTTCAGTTGTTGTTATTTTAAAAGTTCCTCTTTTTTTTCAGACAATCTTGTTTAAAAAGAAAAAAAATGAATTATTTACTGACCTTCAGTTGTGATTTTAAAAGTTACGCTTTTTTTTAAGCCAATAGTGTTTAAAAAAAAAAAAAATGAATTATTTACTTACCTTCATTTGTTGTGATTTTAAAAGTTCCACTTTTGTTTCAGCCAATCGTGTTTAACAAGAAAACAAAGGAATTATTTACTGACCTTCAGTTGTGATTTTAAAAGTTCCGCTTTTGTTTCAGCCAATCGTGTTTAACAAAAAAACAAAAGGAATTATTTACTGACCTTCAGTTGTGATTTTAAAAGTTTCGCTTTTGTTTAAGCCAAACGTGTTTAAAAAAAAAAAAAAGGAATTATTTACTGACCTTCAGTTGTTGTGATTTTAAAAGTTACGCTTTTATTTCAGCCAATCGTGTTTAACAAAAAAAAAAAGGAATTATTTACTGACCTTCAGTTGTGATTTTAAAAGTTCAGCTTTTGTTTCAGCCAATAGTGCTTAACAAAAAAAAAAAGAAATTATTTACTGACCTTCAGTTGTTGTAATTTTAAAAGTTACGCTTTTGTTTCATCCAATCGTGTTTAACATAAAAAACAAAGGAATTATTTACTGACCTTCAGGTGGTGTGATTTTAAAAGTTCCGCTTTTATTTCAGCCAATTGTGTTTAACAAAAAAAAAAAAGGAATTATTTACTAAACTTCAGTTGTTGTGATTTTAAGAGTTCCGATTTTGTTTAAGCCAATAGTTTTTAACAAAAAAAAACAAAAGGAATTATTTACTGACCTTCAGTTGTTGTGATTTTAAAAGTTCCGCTTTTGTTTCAGCCAATCGTGTTTAAGAAAAAAAAAAAAGGAATTATTTAAAGACCTTCAGTTGTTGTGATTTTAAAAGTTACGCTTTTGTTTCATTCAATCGTTTTTAAAAAAAAAACAAACGAATTATTTAATTAATTTAAGTTGTTGTGATTTTAAGTTTTCCTCATTTTTTTAAGCTACTCGTTTTTAACAAAAAAAAAAAAAGGAATTATTTAATGACCTTCAGTTTTTGTGATTTTAAAAGTTCCAATTTTTTTTAAGCCCATCGTGTTTAAAAGAAAACAAAGGAATTATTTAATAACCTTCAGTTGTTGTGATTTTAAGAGTTCCGCTTTTGTTTCAGCCAATCGAGTTTAACAAAAAAAAAAAATTAATTATTTACTGACCATCAGTTGTTGAGATTCTAAAGGTTCTGCATTTTTTTCAGCCAATCGTGTTTAACAAAAAAAAAAAAGGGAATTATTTACTGACCAATCGTGTTTAACAAAAAAAAAAAAGGAATTATTTACTGACCATCTGTTGTTGTGATTTTAAGAGTTCCGCTCTTGTTTCAGCCAATCGTGTTTAACAAAAAAAAAAAGGAATTATTTACTGAACTTCAGTAGTGATTTTAAGAGTTTTGCTTTTTTTTCATCCAATATTGTATAAAAAAAAAAAAAAGGTAATTATTTACTGACCTTCAGTTGTTGTGATTTTAAGAGTTCCGCTTTTATTTCAGCCAATCGTTTCAGCCAGAAAACCAAGGAATTATTTACTAGCCTTCAGTTGTGATTTTAAAAGTTCCGCTTTTGTTTCAGCCAATCGTGTTTAACAAAAAAAAACAAAGGAATTATTTATTGACCTTAAGTTGTGATTTTAAAATTTCCGCTTTTTTTTCAGCCAAGCGTGTTTAACAAAAAAAAAAGTTAATTATTTAATGACCTTCAGTTGTTGTGTTTTTAAAATCTCCGCTTTTTTTTAATCCAAAAGTTCGTTAAAATAAAAAAAATTCATTATATAATTAAAATCAGTTTTTATTTTATGAGTTAAGCAATTTTTTAATCCAAAAGTGTTTAAAAAAAAAAAAAAAGGAATTATTTACTGACCTTCAGTTGTTGTGATTTTAAAGGTTCCGCTTTTGTTTCAGCCAATCGTGTTTAACAAAAAAACAAATGAATTATTTACTGACCTTCATTTTTTGTGATTTTAATATTTACGCTTTTATTTAAGACAATCGTGTTTAACAAAAAACAAATGAATTATTTACTAACCTTCAGTTGTTGTGATTTTAAGAGTTCCGCTTTTGTTTCAGCCAATCGTGTTTAACAAAAAAACAAAAGGAATTATTTACTGACCTTCAGTTGTTGAGATTTTAAGAGTTCCGCATTTGTTTCAGCCAATAGTGTTTAACAAAAAAAAACAAGGGAATTATTTACTGACCAATCGTTTTTAACAAAAAAAACAAGTTAATCATTTAATGACCTTCAGTTGTTGTGATTTTAAGAGTTCCGCTATTATATCAGCCACTCGTGTTTAACAAAAAAAAACAAAGAAATTATTTACTGAACTTCAGTTGTGATTTTAAAGTTCCGCTTTTGTTTCAGCAAATCATGTTTAACAAAAAAACACAAAGGAATTATTTAATGAACGTCAGTTGTTGTTATTTTAAAATTTACGATTTTGTTTAAGACAATATTGTTTAACAATAAAACAAAGGAATTATTTACTGACCTTCAGTTGTGATTTTAAAAGTTCCGCTTTTGTTTCAGCCAATCGTGTTTAACAAAAAAACAAAAGGAATTATTTACTAGCCTTCAGTTGTGATTTTAAAAGTTCCACTTTTGTTTCAGCCAATCGTGTTTAACAAAAAAACAAAGGAATTATTTACTGATCTTCAGTTGTTGTGATTTTAAAAGTTCCGCTTTTGTTTCATCCAATCGTGTTTAACAAAAAAACAAAGGAATAATTTACTGACCTTCAATTGTGATTTTACAAATTCCACTTTTATTTCAGCCATTCGTGTTTAACAAAAAAACACAGGAATTATTTAACTACCTTCAGTTTTTGTGATTTTCAAAGTTCAGCTTTTTTTTCATCAAATCCGTTTTAACAAAAAAAAAACAAATTAATTATTTAAATAACTTATTGTTTTTTGTTTTTAAAATTTAAGCTTTTGTTTAATCCAATAGTGTTTAACAAGAAAACCAAGGAATTATTTACTGACCTTCAGTTGTGATTTTAAAAGTTACGCTTTTTTTTAAGCCAATCGTGTTTAAAAAAAAAAAAAAAGGAATTATTTAATAACCTTCAGTTGTGATTTTAAAAGTTTCGCTTTTGTTTAAGCCAATAGTGTTTAAAAAAAAAAAAAGTTTATTATTTAATGACCTTCAGTTGTTGTGATTTTAAAATGTAAGCTTTTTTTTAATTCCATCGTTCTTTAAAAAAAAAAAAAGCAATTATTTAATGACCTTCAGTTGAGATTTTAAAAGTTCCGCTTTTGTTTCATCCAATCGTGTTGAACAAAAAAAACAAAGGAATTATTTAATTACCTTCAGTTGTTGTGATTTTAATAGTTCCGCTTTTGTTTCAGCCAATCTTGTTTAACAAAAAAAACAAAGGACTTATTTTCTGAACTTCAGTTGTGATTTTAAAAGTTCCGCTTTTTTTTTAGCCAATCATTTTTAATAAAAAAACAAAGGAATTATATACTGAACTTCAGTTGTTGTGATTTTAAGCTTTCCGCTTATGTTTCAGCCAATAGTGTTTAAAAAAAAAAAAAAGGAAATATTTACTGACATTCAGTTGTTGTGATTTTAAAAGTTAAGCTTTTATTTCAGCCAATGGTGTTTAAAAAAAAAAAAATTAAATATTTAATGAACTTAAGATGTTGTGATTTTAAGAGTTAAGCTTTTGTTTCAGCCAATCGTGTTTAACAAAAAAACAAAAGGAATTATTTACTGACCTTCAGTTGTTGAGATTTTAAGAGTTCCGCATTTGTTTCAGCCAATCGTGTTTAACAAAAAAAAAAGGGAATTATTTAATGACCAATCGTGTTTAACAAAAAAAACAAGGGAATTATTTACTGACCTTCAGTTGTTGTGATTTTAAAAGTTCCACTTTTGTTTCAGCCAATCGTGTTTAACAAAAAAAAACAAAGGAATTATTTACTAACCTTCAGAAGTTGTGATTTTAAAAGTTACTCTTTTATTTCATCAAATAGTGCTTAACAAAAAAAAAAAAAAGAATTATTTACTGACCTTCAGTTTTTGTGATTTTAAAAGTTAAGCTTTTTTTTCAGCCAATCGTTTTTAACAAAAAAACAAAGGAATTATTTACTGACCTTCAGTTGTGATTTTAAAAGTTCCGCTTTTGTTTCAGCCAATCGTGTTTAACAAAAAAACAAAGGAAATATTTACTGATCTTAAGTTGTTGTTATTTTAAAATTTACGCTTTTGTTTAAGAAAATAGTGTTTAAAAAAAAAAAAAAGGAATAATTTAATGACCTTAAGTTGTTATTTTAAAATTTCCGCTTTTGTTTCTGCCCTACTTTTTTAACAAAAAAACACAGAAATTATTTACTTACCTTCTTTTTCTTTTATTTTATAATTTCCATTTATGTTTAATAACAAAGTTCTTAACACAAAAAAAACAAAGGAATTATTTACTGAACATAAGTTTTTGTGATTTTAAGTTTTACGATTTTGTTTAAGGCAATCGTGTTTAACAAAAAAAACAAAAGGAATTATTTACTAACCTTCAGTTGTTGCTATTTTAAGAGTTCCGCTTTTGTTTCAGCCAATCTTTTTTAACAAAAAAACAAAGGAATTATTTACTGGCCTTCAGTTGGTGTGATTTTAAAGGTTCCGCTTTTTTTTAAGCCAATCGTTTTTAACAAAAAAACAAAGGAATCATTTACTGACCTTCAGTTGTTGTGATTTTTAGAGTTCCGCTTTTATTTAATCCAATCGTGTTTAACAAAAAACAAAGGAATTATTTACTGACCTTCAGTTGTTTTGATTTTAATAGTTCCGCTTTTATTTCAGCCAATCGTGTTTAACAAAAAAACAAAAGGAATTATTTACTGACCTTCAGTTGTTGAGATTCTAAAGGTTCCGCATTTATTTCAGCCAATCGTGTTTAATAAAAAAAACAAGGGAATTATTTACTGACCAATCGTGTTTAACAAAAAAAACAAAGGAATTATTTACTGACCTTCAGTTGTGATTTTAAAAGTTCCGCTTTTGTTTCAGCCAATCGTGTTTAACAAAAAAAAAAAATGAATTATTTACTGACCTTCAGTTGTTGTGATTTTAAGAATTCCGCTATTGTTTCATTCAATCTTTTTTAAAAAAAAAAAACAAAGGAATTATTTAATGACTTTCAGTTGTGATTTTAAAATTTCCGCTTTTTTTTCATCCAATCGTGTTTAACAAAAAAAAACAAAGGTAATATTTACTCACCGTCAGTTGTGATTTTAATAGTTACGCTTTTGTTTCAGACAATAGTTTTTAAAAAAAAAAAAAAATGAATTATTAAATTAACTTCAGTTTTTGTTATTTTAAAAATTGCGATTTTGTTTAAGCTAATCATGTTTAACAAAAAAAAACAAAGGAATTATTTGCTGACCATCAGTTGTGATTTTAAAAGTTCCGCTTTTTTTTCAGCCAATCTTGTTTAACAAAAAAACAAAAGGAATTATTTACTGTCCTTCAGTTGTGATTTTAAAAGTTTCGCTTTTGTTTCAGCCAATCTTGTTTAACAAAAAAACAAAGGAATGATTTACTGACCTTCAGTTGTTGTGATTTTAAAGGTTCCGCTTTTGTTTCAGCCAATCGTTTTTAACAAAAAAAAAAAAGGAATTATTTACTGACCTTCAGTTGTTGTGATTTTTAAAGTTCCGCTTTTGTTTCAGCCAATCGTGTTTAACAAAAAAACAAAGGAATTATTTACTGACCTTCAGTTTTTGTGATTTTAACCTGACAAAAAGAAAGGAAACATTTTCGATTTCGAAACAATTTTATTGAATAATTTCAACAATAATACTAAGCATATACAATTAGCGATACTGTTTATTGTCTTCGATATGTTTCACTAATGCATTTAAAGCACATTGAAGTCTATTCACATGTGCTATATTAAGTTTTGCAGCGAAACATAATTGATCCTCTATTTTAAATTTGCTCAAGGATATCACATATCTTGCATATACTTCATCCCATTCCAGACAAAGTCGTGATCCTCTCGTGATTTCCACCGCAATATTTGGTGCTCTTGTATTATTGCTACCAACTCCACTATCAACTTCTAATAGGATAAACATTCCACTCAACATCAGCACAAATATATATCCAAATGAGTAAGGTCATACTGTTCTTCTCACTGCTTTGAAATCTATTCACAGACTAATAAAAAAAACTATAGAATAAATCCTTTCCTTATATTCTCTGCAATCCTCCCCTGCTAATATTTACCCAGACCTGTTATTGGCTTAGAAGTATTTGTACCCGACTCTCTGATTGGCTTAGAAGGAGGCATGTACTTCCTTTTTCCAATTCCTGGATCAAAACATTCTCCCTAGCGTACACCTGGACGAACAACAACAACAAATCAATTGACCTTGGAAATCAAGTTCTCGGAAATTCTTTTCCCCTAGATCAATACATTCCCCTTGCGATTATGTAAATCACCCCTCGTGTCATTACACCTGGCCAAACAACAACAACAACAACAAATAAATCGACCTTGACATCATCCATTAGACTTTAATAAACCATGAATAAATGGAGTCCCGTTCGGGGTTCGACTTAATTGTAGATGACAGCATGGTATTCGTTCAGTATTCTATGCCCATATATGGTGCCCCGTCATGAGTTATAGATCAATACATTTCCCCCCACCGTTAATGCGCATGTGTAAACTTCACTCCGGAGTCAATACACTTGAAAACAACAAATAAATCAACCTTGAAAAAAGGGGTCATTGACTCGTTCGTGGATCGATAATCCTTGAATAAATTATAACCTGTCGGCGTTAGACTTAATTGTAGATGGCAGCACGGTGTTCTCGTAGGGCTGGTACCCCCCTCTCTACTGTTGAAAAGAGTTCCATATGAACTTTTGCAATTTTGGCGGTAGCGAGTACCAAATTAAAAAAAAATTGAAGAAGAAAAACAATATAGGCGAACAATCATCAAAATTAAGCTAAAACATATGGCACCAAAAAGTTTAACAAGGTTTGGCTATCCTTTGGAAAATTAATCTGCTTTGGAAACTAAAACCCTCTAAAATAATCTATCTTCTTATAAGTAAAAGCACTACTAAGTTCTATGAGTTTTTTTTATCGTCTTCTAAATGCAGAGATTCCATAAGTCCCCATAAATAAATAAATGAAATTCAAAACTAACAGAAACGAGCAAAAATTAAAAGGAGTACAACCCCCATGTCTTCTTCAGACCAGAAAATAATTTGCATAGTAATAAGAAAAAAAGCCGTGTATTGTTAGTTTGATGTACATATTCTGATATCTATTCCTTATAGTCTTAATACTTCTTTATTGGTAGAAGTAAAAAAAAAGTGAAAACATTTAAAATGTATTTTGTTTTCAGTAAAGTGCAAATTATGTTCTGGTCTTGGGGAGGTGTGGGGGTTGTCAGCCATACTAATGCTAATTGTTGCTATTTAGAGTTTGAATAGGTTATTTGTTGTATTTGTTCGTTTTTGGTTCAATTTATTTATTTATGGCGATTTGTGGTAGTTTTACGCTTGGAAAATTATTTGAATTTATTTCTACTTATTTTTGGCTTAACGAGGCTGTTTACTATTCTCTGACAAACTTATTTTGTGGAAAAAGTTTTTTTTATACTAATTTCTGTTCATTTTTTATTGACATTATTTTTTTCAGTAAAAAAATATTTATATCTTTTCAATTTTTTTCTATTATGCTCCTTAGTTTTTACTTTGAAGATTATTTTACTTTATTTCTGTTCATTTTTGTTGTAATAAGGCTCTTTACTTTTCTTTAAGAACTTATGTTTCCCCTTAACATATATTATTTGAAAAAAACTACGTTTTCTAAAGAGTTAAAGAGGCTGAGTTACAAGGTCGAACCTTAAAACGTACAGGGATTAGGAGGCACAGTTGGGGGCTACGGCCCCCAAACCCCGCTTTCGCAGCCTTTAAATAAAAAAAAAGGGTTTTAAACTGAAAGTAAGGAGCGACATTAAATCTTAAAACGAACAGAAATTATTCCGTATATGAAAGGGGCTGTGCCCTCCGCAACGCCTCGCTCTTTACGCTAAAGTTTTTATTGTTTAAAAAAAGAGTTGTGAGAAAGTCAAACTTTAGCGTAAAGAGCGAGGCGTTGAGGAGGGCACAACCCCTTTCATATACGGAATAATTTCTGTTCGTTTTAAGATTTAATGTCGCTCCTTACTTTCAGTTTAAAACACTTTTTTTTAAAGGCTGCGAAAGCGGGGGTTTGGGGGGCGGTAGCCCCCGACTAGTGCCTCCTAATCCCTGTACGTTTTAAGGTTCGACCTTGTAACTCAGCCTCTTTAACTATTTAGAAAACGTAGTTTTTTTCAAATAATTTCTGCACGTTTTTGTACAGTTTATTACTTATTATTGCTTGACTAACTGTTAGCTGATTTGACAGCTTGCGGGCTTTCGGGCTCTTATAGGAAAACGATCCCGCGTTTTCGCGGGCTCTTATAGGAAAACGATAAGAGCCCGCTTATAGCGGGTTCTTATAGGAAAACGAGGTTTTTCGTAAATGTAAATTCGGGGGATAATTTTTTCGGTCTGAAAATATCAAAAGGCCCTAACAGGTCGAATTCTGCTTCGAATGAGTCCTCAGTCACCCGGATCAGTTGCCAACTGTGGCCTGTAGGCGTGGCTAAGAAAAAAAAATTTTGAACTTTAATTGGCTATATTTGGTTTTTGGAAAACAGGGAAGGAGTGCTCAGATTGAACTGAAATTTCGAGGATAAGCTTCCGGGCCCTTGGAAAACATAACTACTAAATTTCAACCCAATCGGACAACTTTAAAGGTGGGCTGTGGTTGGAGGGTCGAAACTTCCGGCCCACTTTTACCCATGAAGATAAAGTCGGAGGGGGGGGTGAAATTTTGCAAGTTTCTTAGTTTGAGCTTGGGCTACAAATGCGATTACCGTTGTCTCTCTGTGACCGCTAGGACCGGAAATCGCTTAACATTGTGGTGGGTCGCCTCTTTATAGAGGCACAAGTGTGCCTCCTTGATTATCTGTAAGTAATTACATAAAAAAACAAGTTTTTCAACTGAAAGTGAGGAGCAACACCAAACCTTAATACGAACTGAAAATATTACATATATGAAAGGGGATGCCTCCTCCTCAAGACCTCGCTGTTTTCGTTAAAGTTCGCTCTCCATGAAAAAATCCGATACTTGTGTGTTATTAAATATAAAAAAACAAGTTTTTTCAACTGAAAGTAAGGAACTATGTTAAAACTTAAAACGAACAGAAATTATTCTGTATATAAAAGGGGCCGTCCCCTACTCAACGCCTTGCTCTTTACGCTAAAGTTTGACTTTCTCGCAACTCTTATTTTTTTAAACAATAAAAACTTTAGCGTAAAGAGTGAGGCGTTGAGGAGGGGACAGCCCCTTTCATATACGGAGTAATTTCTGTTCATTTTAAGTTTTAAAGTCGTTCCTTACTTTCAGTTAAAAAAAACTTGTTTTTTTTTAATTTAATTTCTGATAGTTTTTTAAATAATGCTGGGAAATCCGGCGCCACCTTCATAAAAATTTCCCTTACCCCAAGGAGACATCCTCCACGGAAAGATTCTCCCGAGAAACCCCCTCCTCCAGCCCCCCCCCCCACCAGAAAAAAATCTTCCTGAAAATGTCTGTATACTTCCCAATAACCAATACTATATTTAAACAATGGGCAAAGTTCATAACTTGCAGCCCTTCCCCTAGGAACTGTGGGGATCAAGTCATCCTAAAAGACGTATTTATTAGATTTTCGACTATGCTGAATAAACTGGCTCAAAATTTTAATTGGGTGACTTCGGGAAAAAAATGAGCATGGGAGGGGGCCAAGTTGCCCTCCAATTTTTTTGGTCACTTAAAAAGGGCAATAGAACTTTTAATTTCCATTCAAATGAGCACTCTTACGATATTCTAGGACCACTGGATCAATACGATCACCCCTGGAGAAATAAAGAAAAAAAAAAAAAAAAAAATAAATAAACACGCATCCGTGATCTTTCTTCTGACAAAAAATACAAAATTCCACATTCTTGCAGATAGGAACTTGAAACTTCTACAGTAGGGTTCTCTGATACGCTGAATCCGATGGTGTGAGTTTCATTAAAGTTCTATGACTTTTAGGGGGTGTTTTGCCCTTGTTTCGAAAATAAGTCAAATATTCTCAGGCGCATAACTTTTAATGGGTATAACTAAACTTGATGAAACTTATATATTTGAAATCAGCATACAAATCTGATTTATTTGACATATCTATTGGTATCAAAATTCAGTTTTTTGGAGTTTTGGTTACTATTAAGCCGGGTCGCTCCTTTCTTGCAGTTCGTTACTACGAGCTGTTTGATGACTACGACTATTTGATGACTGTTTGTTTGACTATGTTTAAATGTCGAAAACAAACTGGTTTCTTCGTTACTTAAAAAAAAATTTGGAATATATATTTGCACATTAGGGGGGGGGGGGGTAAAGTGTAGCTGGTCTGCATGCAAAGTGTGTTTGGTACAATTATCCTGCATATTAGATAGATAGATAAATAAATGTATTTTAAAGCCAAATATACGGTCATGAAAGTAGAGTAGGAACTACCATTTCTATGGGGCCCCCGTACCAAACAGGTTTTTCTGGTAGGTATTCTATTCTAGAGGTCATTACACTCTTTGCCAAGAGATTTACGCAATTAATTAAACCTGTATTATAAAACCAGCGCGGTTGGTTTCGAGTTTTAACGGACAAGTTTTTGAAAAGCAGACAGTTTTTTTTTTATTGTTTAGCATTTGAAAAAAATGGGTAATTAGTGAGTGGAAAATTATTTAATGCTTTTACAATCGGAGATGTTTTATTAACATTTGCAAAAAAAAAGGGGTAATGGGATTTGTGAATTGGAGGAGATGCCATGATTATGTACTGTATAATACACAAGTGATGTTTTTGAGCGTATTTTCAATTTAACGAGAAATTACTGAATAGTGTTTTGAGGGTGTTGGGTTGGATGGTGGGTTGTGGTTCCT
This sequence comes from Artemia sp. Qi Xiang Cuo, assembly GCF_049724085.1. NCBI lineage: Eukaryota > Metazoa > Arthropoda > Branchiopoda > Anostraca > Artemiidae > Artemia > Artemia sp. Qi Xiang Cuo. The sequence continues at coordinate 38,977,500 of NC_142801.1, forward strand.
GTGAGTTCTGTTACAGGGGGTACAGTTACCCGGGGGTTTCGGTTATACAGGGGTTCTGTTACAAGGGGGTTCAGTTGCACGAGGGTTCAGTTAAAGGGGATACAGTTGCACGGGGGTTTCGGTTATACAGGGGTTCAGTTACAAGGGGGATTCAGTTGCACGGGGGTTGAGTTAAATGGGAATTGAGTTCCACGAGAGTAGTGCTTTGTCGTGGATTAGCCGTGAGGTCCCTTACCACAACCCCAAAGGGCTCCGATCCCCCCACCCCAACCCCAAAGGAACCCCCGGTCCTCAAAGGTTCTCTAGGCTCCCAAAGGGGCCGTGGTCTACCTTGTAACTTTTATATTCTCTTTATTTTCAAAGTTCCGTTTGAAGCACTCTGTTGTTTTAAGCCAGTGTGATTTTTTCTTTACATGGTGTTCTTTCAAAAAAGCGAGAATTTCTTTTAAATAAATAATTCTTATATTTTTTAAGTTTAATTGAAGGCGAGGATTTATGTTAAATAAATAATTGTTATACCTTTTAAAATGACTTCAAGGGGTTTGAGGGGGCTCTGTTGTTTTAAGCCGTTTGATTTTTTCTTTACATGGTGTTCGTTCAAAAAGCAAGTATATTCCGTGTGATTTTTTTTGGGAAGTTTAATGAATTTATTAGTTACCGAGAGTTCAATGACTCCTCCTCTCAATGACTTCCAGGGGTTTTATGACTCCTCCTCACAATGAATTTAGATGGTTTTAGGACTCATCACCCTAGCCATAACTCCATTCAACCTTGAGCGAAGATATAAAAGTTTGATGAAGTACTTTTCTGCTTAACAACTACATTAATAACTTCACAGATGATTGGACTTATTTTTTAATTTAATTGGGAATGAAAAGTCAAAGTCTAACATAAAGAACAAGGTATTTCGGAGGGGATAGCTAACTTCATATACGGGATAATTTTCATTCGTCTTAGTTTTTAACGATGCTCCTTATTTCTAGTTGAAAATTCTTATTTTTTAATTTAATTGGGAATGAAAAGTCAAAGTCTAACATAAAGAACAAGGTATTTCGGAGGGGTTAGCTAACTTCATATACGGGATAATTTCCATTCGTCTTAGTTTTTAACGATGCTCCTTATTTCTAGTTGAAAATGCTTATTTTTTAATTTAATTGTGAATGAAAAGTCAAAGTCTAACATAAAGAACAAGGTATTTCGGAGGGGTAGCTAAATTCATCTATGGGATAATTTCCATTCGTCTTAGTTTTTAACGATGCTCCTTATTTCTAGTTGAAAATCCTTATTTTTTTAATTTAATTGAGAATAAAAAGTCAAAGTGCCAGAATGGTTGAAATCCACTAGCTCAGTATTGGGGTCTTAGCTGTTAAATAAATAATTGTTATACCTTTTAAAATGACTTCACGGGGTTTGAGGGGGCTCTGTTGTTTTAAGCCGTTTGATTTTTTCTTTACATGGTGTTCGTTCAAAAAGAGAGGATATTCCGTGTAATTTTTTTGGGGAGTTTAATGAATTTATTAGTTACCGAGAGTTCAATGACTCCCCCCCTCAATGACTTCCAGGGGTTTTATGACTCCTCCTCACAATGAATTCAGATGGTTTTAGGACTCATCCCCCAAGCCATAACTCCATTCAACCTTGAGCAAAGATATAAAAGTTTGATGAAGTATTTTTCTGCTTAACAACTACATTAATAACTTCCAAGATGATAGGACTTATTTTTTAATTTAATTGGGCATGAAAAGTCAAAGTCTAACATAAAGAACAAGGTATTTCGGAGGGGGTAGGTGACTTCATATACGGGATAATTTCCATTCGTCTTAGTTTTTAACGAAGCTCCTTATTTCTAGTTGAAAATGCTTATTATTTAATTTAATTGGGAATGAAAAGTCAAACTCTGACATAAAAAACCAGGTATTTTGGAGGGGTTAGCTAACTTTATATACGGGATATTTTCCATTCGTTTTAGTTTTTAACGATGTTCCTTATTTCTAGTTCAAAATACTTATTTTTTAATTTAATTCTGAATGAAAAGTCAAACTCTAACATAAAGAACAAGGTATTTCGGAGGGGGTAGCTAACTTCATAGACGGGATAATTTCCATTCGTCTTAGTTTTTAACGATGCTCCATATTTCTAGTTGAAAATGCCTATTTTTTTAATTTAATTGGGAATGAAAAGTCAAAGTGCCAGAATGGTTGAAATCCACTAGCTCAGTATTGGGGTCTTAGTCCACCAGCCTGAATGGTGGAAATCCACTGGCTCAGTATTGAGGTCTCAGTCCACCAGCCTGAATGGTCGAAATTCACTAGCTCAGAATTAGGGTCTTAGTCCACCAGCCTGAATGGTGGAAATTCACTAGCTCAAAATTGGGGTCTTAGTCCACCAGCCTGAATGGTTGAAATTCACTAGCTCAGAATTGGGGTCTTAGTCAGTGTTCAGATTGGAGCGTTGGGGTCCGACTATCTGGGCTTTATTTGTCAAGATCTGAATGTTAAGCGATGGACATGAGCTCGATTGGGACCCCATTGTGAAAACGGAAAACAAAAAACTAAAAATATATTGTTGATATGTGTGTAGAGCATGGCATGGTTACCGCTAGGGGCAACAGTCTAACCGTTGACGGTTTTAAGTATCCGTGAATAAGTTCTAAGGCGAGAGTGGAAATTGGGACAAATTTTTGGAGGTGCCCACCTCACCTGCTCAGAGTCTCAGGCAAGTGACCCTAAATTTGAAAAAGTGGAAATTGGCTCAGATTTTCTAAACTGAGCAGAGACAATGAATAGATACTATTGGGAAAGTTATTGGAGACATTGGGCATCCTTGAACAAGTGCTAAATTGAGAGAGGAATTTGGGACAATATTTGGGGACACCCACCCGCCCAGAGTCTCCGGCAGGTGACCCAAAAATTTAAAAAACACACAGAGACGACAGACACAAAGAGACGAATCACACACAGAGAGGACAAACACACAGAAACGACACATAGAGACGACACATACACAGAGACGATACACACACACAGAGTCAACACACACAGAGAGATGAGACACACACACAGAAATGACAAACACATATAGAGACGACAAACACAAAGAGACGTCACACACACACACAGATACGAATCACACATAGAGACAACACATACATAGAGACAACACACTCACACACAGAGACAACATCCACACAGAGACGACAAACACACACACAGAGACGACACACTCAAAGTGACGACTTACACATAGAGACGACACACACACAGAGACGACAAACACACAGAGACGACACACATAGAGAGAAGACACACACACAGAGACGACACACTCAAAGTTACGACTTATACATAGAGACGACACACACACAGATGCGACAAACACACAGAGACGAAATACAAAAATAGACTAATCACACACAGAGAGTACAAACACACAGAAACGACACATAGAGACGACACATGCACAGAGACGATACACACACACCGAGTCAACACACACAGAGAGACGAGACACGCACACAGAAATGACAAAACACACATAGAGACGACACACACAAAGAGACGTCACACACACACAGATACGAAACACACATAGAGACGACACACACATAGAGACAACACACACACACACAGGGACAACATCCACACAGAGACGACACACATACAGAGACGACAAACTCAAAGTGACTACTTACACATAGAGACGACACACACACAGAGGCGAAAAACACACAGAGACGACACACATAGAGAGACGACACACACACAGAGACGACACACTCACAGTGACGACTTACACATAGAGACGACACACACACAGAGACGACAAACACACAGAGACGACACACATAGAGAGACGACACGCAAACAGAGACGACAAACACACAGAGACAACACAAACACAGATACGAAACACACAAAGAAACGACACACTCACAGAGATGATAAACACACAGACACGACACACACACACAGAGACGACACACACATAGAGACAACACAGACATAGAGATGACACACACAGATACAAATTGAGACAATATTTGGGGGCACCCACCCGCCTTGAGTCTCCGGCTGGTGACCAAAAAATTTAAAAAACACACAGAGACGACAGACAAAAAGAGACGAATCACACACAGAGAGGACAAACATTCAGAAACGACACATAGAGACGACACATACACAGAGACGATACACACACACAGAGTCAACACACACAGAGAGATGAGACACACACACAGAAATGACAAACACACATAGAGACGATACACACAAAGAGACGTCACACACACACAGATACGAAACACACATAGAGACAACACACACATAGAGACAACGCACACACACAGAGACAACATCCCCACGGAGACACCAAACACACACACAGAGACGACACACTCAAAGTGACGACTTACCAAAGAGACGAACCACACATAGAGACGACAAACACACAGAGACGACACACAAAGAGAGACGACACACACACAGAGACGACACACTCAAAGTGACGACTTATACATAGAGACGACACACACACAGAGACGACAAACACACAGAGACGACAGACAAAAAGAGACGAATCACACACAGAGATGACAAACACACATACACGACACATAGAGACGACACATTCACATAGATGATACACACACACAGAGTCAACACACACACAAAGAGACGAGACACGCACACAGAAATCACAAAACACACCTAGAGACGACACACACAAAGAGACGTCACACACACACAGATACGAACCACACATAGAGACGAAACACACAGAGAGATAACACACACACACACAGAAACAAAATCCACACAGAGACGACACACACACACAGAGAGACGACACACACAAAGTGACGCCTTACACATAGAGACGACACACACACAGAGACGACAAACACACAGAGACGACACACATAGAGAGACGACAGACACACAGAGACGACACACACAAAGTGACGACTAACACATAGAGACGACAAGAACATAGAGACTACAAACACAAACAGACCACACACGCACATATACGACACACACAAAAAGACGACACACTGACAGAGAGTACAAACACACAGAAACGACACACACACACATAGACGACACACACATACAGACAACACACACAAAGAGATGACAGAAACACAGATACAAAACACCCACAGAGACGACACACACACACAGAAGCCACTCACACACACAGAGGACAAACACACAGAGACGACAGACACAAAGAGACTAATCACACACAGAGAGGACAAACACACAGAAACGACACATAGAGACGACACATTCACAGAGACGATACACACACACAGAGTCCACTCACACACAGAGACGACAAACACACAGATACGACACACACACACACATAGACAGAGACGACACACACATAGAGACAACACAGACACAGAGACGACACACACACAGAGACGACAACACATAGAGAGACGACGCGCACACAGAGACGAAAAACACACAGAGACAACACACACACACACATATACGAAACACCCAAAGAGACGACACAGTCACAGAGACGACACACACACACAGAGTCCACTCACACAGAGAGAGGACAAACACACAGAGACGACAGAAACAAAGAGACGAATCACTTGCCTTTCCTTGGCACCTTTCCAAACGAGCGGGGATTCCCCACTGAGTCCTACACATTGCAAAAAAGTGACCAGCACGAAAACTCCACGTTTTCAACCAGACTGGTTTTTGACACGACACACAAACAGAGTCATAGGAGACGACACACACACACACAGAACACACACGGGTAGAACCCTCACCACCAAGGTCAGGTTAGGTTAGATTAGGTTAAGTTACCTAACATTTCTAGGTTAACTTACATCAGGTTAAGTGGCGCGCCACTTAACCTCATATAAGTTAACCTAGAAATGTTAGGTAACTTAACCTAATTTAACCTAACCTGACATTGGTGGTGAGGGTTCTACCCGTGTGTGTTCTGTGTGTGTGTGTGTCGTCTCCTATGAATCTGTTTGTGTGTCGTGTCAAAAACCAGTCTGGTTGAAAACGTGGAGTTTTCGTGCTGGTCACTTTTTTGCAATGTGTAGGAATCTGTGGGGAATCCCCGCTCGTTTGAAAAGGTGCCAAGGACAGGCAAGTGATTCGTCTCTTTGTGTCTGTCGTCTCTGTGTGTTTGTCCTCTCTCTGTGTGAGTGGACTCTGTGTGTGTGTCGTCTCTGTGCATGTGTCGTCTCTGTGGGTGTTTCGTATCTGTGTGTGTGTGTTGTCTCTGTGTGTTTGTCGTCTCTGTGTGCACGTCGTCTCTCTATGTGTTGTCGTCTCTGTGTGTGTGTCGTCTCTGTGTCTGTGTTGTCTCTATATGTGTGTCGTCTCTGTGTATGTGTGTGTGTGTCGTTTCTGTGTGCTTGTCGTCTCTGTGTGTGTTGACTCTGTGTGTGTATCGTCTCTGTGCATGTGTCGTCTCTATGTGTCGTTTCTGTGTGTTTGTCCTCTCTGTGTGTGATTCATCTCTTTGTGTCTGTCGTCTCTGTGTGTTTGTACTCTGTGTGTGTGAGTTGAATCTGTGTGTGTGTGTCGTCTCTGCTGGTGTTTTGTATCTTTGTGTCTGTCATCTCTATGTCTGTGTTGTCTCTATGTGTGTGTCGTCTCTGTGTGTGTGTGTCGTTTCTGTGTGTTTGTCCTCTCTGTGCGTGTGTCGTCGCTTTTTGTGTTTAGTATATGTGTGTGTGTTTTATATGTTTGTTTGTAGTATATGTTTGCGTGTAGTCTATATATTTGTGTAGTATATGTGTGTTTGTAGTCTCTGTGTGTGTGTCGTCTCTATGTGTAAGTCGTCACTTTGTGTGTGTCGTCTCTGTGTGTGTGTCGGCTCTCTATCTGTGTCGTCTCTGTGTGTTTGTCGTCTGTGTGTGTGTGTCGTCTCTATGTGTAAGTCGTCACTTTGAGTGTGTCGTCTCTGTGTGTGTGTGTCGTCTCTGTGTGGATGTTGTCTCTGTGTGTGTGTGTGTGTTGTCTCTATGTGTGTGTCGTCTCTATGTGTGTTTCGTATCTGTGTGTGTGTGACGTCTCTTTGTGTGTGTCGTCTCTATGTGAGTTTTGTCATTTCTGTGTGCGTGTCTCGTCTCTCTGTGTGTGTGTTGACTCTGTGTGTGTGTATCATCTCTGTGCATGTGTCATCTCTATGTGTCGTTTCTGTGTGTTTGTCCTCTCTGTGTGTGATTCGTATCTTTTTTTCTGTAGTCTCTGTGTGTTTGTCGTCTCTGTGTGTTTGTCGTCTCTATGTATAAGTCGTCACTTTGAGTGTGTCTTCTCTGTGTGTGTGTAGTCTCTCTTTGTGTGTCGTCTCTGTGTGTTTGTCGTCTCTATGTGTGTTTCTTCTCTTGGGTAAGTCGTCACTTTGAGTGTGTCGTCTCTGTGTATGTGTTTGTTGTCTCTGTGTGGATGTTGTCTGTGTGTGTATGTGCGTTGTCTCTATGTGTGTGGTGTCTCTATGTGTGATTCGTATCTGTGTGTGTGTGTGACGTCTCTTTGTGTGTGTCGTCTCTATGTGTGTTTGTCATTTCTGTGTGTGTGTCTCGTCTCTCTGTGTGTGTTGACTCTGTGTGTGTGTATCGTCTCTGTGAATGTGTCGTCTCTATGTGTCTTTTATGTGTGTTTGTACTCTCTGTGTGTGATTCGTCTCTTTGTGTCTGTCGTCTCTGTGTGTTTTTTAAATTTTTGGGTCACCAGCCGGAGACTCTGGGCAGGTGGGTGCCCCCAAATATTGTCTCAATTTGTATCTGTGTGTCTGTCATCTCTATGTCTGTGTTGTCTCTATGTGTGTGTCGTCTCTGTGTGTGTGTGTCGTTTCTGTGTTTTTGTACTATGTGCGTGTGTCGTTGCTTTGGGTGTGTCGTATCTGTGTGTGTGTTGTCTCTGTGTGTTTGTCGTCTCTGTTTTAGTTTAGTCTCTCTATGTGTGTCGTCTCTGTGTGTTTGTCGTCTCTGTGTGTGTGTCGTCTCTATGTGTAAGTCGTCACTTTGAGAGTGTCGTGTCTGTGTGTGTGTCGTCTCTCTATGTGTGTCGTCTCTGTGTGTTTGTCGTCTCTGTGTGTGTGTCGTCTCTATGTGTAAGTCGTCACTTTGAGTGTGTCGTCTCTGTGTGTGTGTGTCGTCTCTGTGTGTTTGTAGTCTCTGTGTGTGTGTCTTTTGTCTCTTTGTGTGTGTCGTCTCTATGTGTGTTTAGTATCTGTGTGTGTGTGACGTCTCTTTGTGTGTGTCGTCTCTTTGTGTGTTTTGTCATTTCTGTTTGCGTGTCTCGTCTCTCTGTGTGTGTTGAATCTGTGTGTGTGTATCGTCTCTTTGCTTGTGTCGTCTCTATGTGTCGTTTCTGTGTGTTTGTTCTCTATGTGTGTGATTCGTCTCTTTGTGTCTTTCGTCTCTGTGTGTTTGTCTTCTATGTGTGTGTGTCGTCTCTATGTATAAGTCGTCACTTTGAGTGTATAGTCTCTTTGTGTGTTTCTTCTCTATATGTGTGTCGTCTCTGTGTGTTTGTCGTCTCTGTGTGTGTGTCGTCTCTATGTGTAAGTCGTCACTTTGAGTGTGTCGTCTCTGTGTGTGTGTTTGTCGTCTCTGTGTGGATGTTGTCTCTGTGTGTGTGTGTGTTGTCTCTATGTGTGTGTTGTCTCTCTGTGTGTTTCGTATCTGTGTGTGTGTGACGTCTCTTTGTGTGTGTCGTCTCTATGTGTGTTTGTCATTTCTGTGTGTGTGTCTCATCTCTCTGTGTGTGTTGACTCTGTGTGTGTGTATCGTCTCTGTGTATTTGTCGTCTCTATGTGTCGTTTCTGTGTGTTTGTCCTCTCTGTGTGTGATTCGTCCCTTTGTGTCTGTCGTGTCTGTGTGTTTGTCCTCTGTGTGTGTGAGTGGACTCTGTGTGTGTGTGTCGTCTCTGTGGGTGTTTTGTATCTGTGTGTTTGTCCTCTCTATGTGTGTGTTGTCTCTGTGTGTGTGTCGTCTCTGTGTGTGTGTGTAGTTTCTGTGTGTTTGTCCTCTCTGTGCGTGTGTAGTCGCTTTGTGTTTTTCGTATCTGTGTGTGTGTTGTCTCTGTGTGTTTGTCGTCTATGTTTTCGTTTCGTCTCTATCTGTGTGTCGTGTCTGTGTGTTTGTCGTCTCTGTGTGTGTGTCGTCTCTATGTGTAAGTCGTCACTTTGAGTGTGTCGTCTCTGTGTGTGTGTTGTCTCTCTATCTGTGTCGTCTCTGTGTGTTTGTCGTCTCTGTGTTTGTGTGGTCTCTATGTTTTAGTCGTCTCTTTGAGTGTGTGGTGTCTCGGTGTGTGTGTGGTCTGTTTGTGTATGTTGTCTCTGTGTGTGTGTGTGTGTTGTCTCTATGTGTGTGTCGTCTCTATGTGTGTTTCGTATCTGTGTGTGTGTGTGACGTCTCTTTGTGTGTGTCGTCTCTATGAATGTTTTGTCATTTTTGTGTGCGTGTCTCGTCTCTCTGTGTGTGTGTTGACTCTGTGTGTGTGTATCATCTCTGTGATTGTGTCGTCTCTATGTGTCGTGTCTGTGTGTTTGTCCTCTCTGTGTGTGAGTCGTCTCTTTTTTTATGCAGTCTCTGTGTGTTTGTCATCTCTGTGTGTATGTTGTCTCTATGTATAAGTCGTCACTTTGTGTTTGTCGTCTCTGTGTGTGTGTCGTCTCTCTATGTGTGTCGTCTCTGTGTGTTTGTCGTCTCTGTGTGTGTGTCGTCTCTATGTGTAAGTCGTCACTTTGAGTGTGTCGTCACTGTGTGTGTGTTTGTCGTCTCCGTGTGGATGTTGTCTCTGTGTGTGTGTGCGTTGTCTCTATGTGTGTGTTTTCTCTATGTGTGATTCGTTTCTGTGTGTGTGTGTGACGTCTCTTTGTGTGTGTCTTCTCTATGTGTGTTTGTCATTTCTGTGTGTGTGTCTCATCTCTCTCTGTGTGTGGACTCTGTGTGTGTGTATTGTCTCTGTGTATGTGTCGTCTTTATGTGTCTTTTCTGTATATTTGTCCTCTCTGTGTGTGATTCATCTCTTTGTGTCTGTCGTCTCTGTGTGTTTTTTAAATTTTTGGGTCACCAGCCGGAGACTCTGGGCGGGTGGGTGCCCCCAAATATTGTCTCAATTTGTATCTGTGTGTCTGTCATCTCTATGTCTGTGTTGTCTCTATGTGTGTGTCGTCTCTGTGTGTGTGTGTCGTTTCTGTGTGTTTGTACTATGTGAGTGTGTCGTAGCTTTGTGTGTTTCGTATCTGTGTGTGTGTTGTCTCTGTGTGTGTGTCGTCTCTGTGGGCGTGTCGTCTCTCTTTGTGTGTCGTCTCTGTGTGTTTGTCGTCTGTGTGTGTGTGTTGTCTCTATGTGTAAGTCGTCACTTTGAGTGTGTCGTCTCTGTTTGTGTGTCGTCTCTATATCTGTGTCGTCTCTGTGTGTTTCTCGTCTCTGTGTGAGTGTCGTCTCTATGTGTAAGTTGTCACTATGAGTGTGTCGTCTCTGTGTGTGTGTGTCGTCTCTGTGTGGATGTTGTCTCTGTGTGTGTGTGTTGTCTAGTTGTGTGTGTCGTCTCTATGTGTGTTTCGTATCTGTTTGTGTGTGACGTCTCTTTGTGTGTGTCGTCTCTATGTGTGTTTTGTCATTTGTGTGTGAGTGTCTCGTCTCTCTGTGTGTGTTGACTCTGTGTGTGTGTATAGTCTCTGTGCATGTGTCGTCTCTATGTGTCGTTTCTGTGTGTTTGTCCTCTATGTGTGTGATTCGTCTCTTTTTGTCTGTCGTCTCTGTGTGTTTGTCGTCTCTGTGTGTGTGTCGTCTCTATGTATAAGTCGTCACTTTGAGTGTGTCGTCTCTGTGTGTGTGTCGTCTCTCTATGTGTGGTGTCTCTGTGTGTTTGTCGTCTCTGTGTGTGTGTCGTCTCTATGTGTAAGTCGTCACTTTGAGTGTGTCGTATCTGTGTGTGTGTGTGTTGTCTTTGTGTGTATGTTGTCTCTGTGTGTGTGTGTGTTGTCTGTATGTTTGTGTCGTCTCTATGTGTGTGTCCTATCTCTGTGTGTGTGACGTATCTTTGTGTGTGTCCTCTCTATGTGTGTTTGTCATTTCTGTGTGTGTGTCTCATCTCTCTGTGTGTGTTGACTCTGTGTGTGTTTATAGTCTCTGTGCATGTGTCGTCTCTATGTGTCGTTTCTGTGTGTTTGTCCTCTCTGTGTATGATTCGTCTCTTTGTGTCTGTCGTCTCTGTGTGTTTTTTAAATTTTTGGGTCACCTGCCGGAGACTCTGGGCGGGTGGGTGTCCCCAAATATTGTCCCAAATTCCTCTCTCAATTTAGCACTTGTTCAAGGATGCCCAGCGTCTCCAATAACTTTCCCAATAGTATCTATTCATTGTCTCTGCTCAGTTTAGAAAATCTGAGCCAATTTCCACTTTTTCAAATTTAGGGTCACTTGCCTGAGACTCTGAGCAGGTGAGGTGGGCACCTCCAAAAATTTTTCCAAATTTCCACTCTTGCCTTAGAACTTATTCACGGAGACCTAAAACCGTCAACGGTTAGACTGTTGCCCCTAGCGGTAAACATGCCATGCTCTACACACATATCAACAATATATTTTTTGTTTTTTGTTTTCCGTTTTCACAATGGGGTCCCAATCGAGCTCATGTCCATCGCTTACCATTCAGGTCTTGACAAATAAAGCCCAGATAGTCGGACCCCAACGCTCCAATATGAACACTGACTAAGACCCCAATTCTGAGCTAGTGAATTTCAACAATTCAGGCTGGTGGACTAAGACCCCAATTCTGAGCTAGTGAATTTCCACCATTCAGGCTGGTGGACCAAGACCCCAATTCTGAGCTAGTGAATTTCGACCATTCAGGCTGGTGGACTGGGACCTCAATACTGAGCCAGTGGATTTCCACCATTCAGGCTGGTGGACTAAGACCCCAATACTGAGCTAGTGGATTTCAACAATTCTGGCACTTTGACTTTTCATTCCCAATTAAATTAAAAAAATCAGCATTTTCAACTAGAAATATGGAGCATCGTTAAAAACTAAGACGAATGGAAATTATCCCATAGATGAAGTTAGCTACCCCCTCCGAAATACCTTGTTTTTTATGTTAGACTTTGACTTTTCATTCCCAATTAAATTAAAAAATAAGCATTTTCAACTAGAAATAAGGAGCATCGTTAAAACTAAGACGAATGGAAATCATCCCGTATATGAAGTTAGCTACCCCCTCTGAAATACCTTGTTCTTTATGTTAGAATTTGACTTTTCATTCCCAATTAAATTAAAAAATAAGCATTTTCAACTAGAAATAAGGAGCATCGTTAAAAACTAAGACGAATGGAAATTATCCCGTATATGAAGTTAGCTACCCCCTCCGAAATACCTTGTTCTTTATGTTAGACTTTGACTTTTCATGACCAATTAAATTAAAAAATAAGTCCTATCATCTTGGAAGTTATTAATGTAGTTGTTAAGCAGAAAAATACTTCATCAAACTTTTATATCTTCGCTCAAGGTTGAATGGAGTTATGGCTAGGGGGATGAGTCCTAAAACCATCTGAATTCATTGTGAGGAGGAGTCATAAAACCCCTGGAAGTCATTGAGGGGGGAGTCATTGAACTCTCGGTAACTAATAAATTCATTAAACTCCCCAAAAAAATCACACGGAATATCCTCGCTTTTTGAACGAACACCATGTAAAGAAAAAATCAAACGGCTTAAAACAACAGAGCCCCCTCAAACCCCGTGACGTCATTTTAAAAGGTATAGCAATTATTTATTTAACAGCTAAGACCCCAATACTGAGCTAGTGGATTTCAACCATTCTGGCACTTTCATTTTTCATTCCCAATTAAATTAAAAAAAATAAGCATTTTCAACTAGAAATAAGGAGCATCGTTAAAAACTAAGACGAATGGAAATTATCCCATAGATGAAGTTAGCTACCCCCTCCGAAATACCTTGTTCTTTATGTTAGACTTTGACTTTTCATTCCAAATTAAATTAAAAAATAAGCATTTTCAACTAGAAATAAGGAGCATCGTTAAAAACTAAGACGAATGGAAATTATGCCTTATATGAAGCTAGCTACCCCCTCCGAAATACCTTGTTCTTTATGTTAGACTATGACTTTTCATTCCCAATTAAATTAAAAATAAGCATTTTAAAATAGAAATAAGGAGCATCGTTAAAAAATAAGACTAATAGAAATTATCCCGTATATGAAGTTAGCTATCCCCTCCGAAATACCTTGTTCTTTATGTTAGACTTTGACTTTTCATTCCCAATTAAATTAAAAAATAAGTCCTATCATCTTGGAAGTTATTAATGTAGTTGTTAAGCAGAAAAATACTTCATCAAACTTTTATATCTTCGCTCAAGGTTGAATGGAGTTATGACTAGGGGGATGAGTCCTAAAACCATCTGAAATCATTGTGAGGAGGAGTCATAAAACCCCTGGAAGTCATTGAGAGGAGGAGTCATTGAACTCTCGGTAACTAATAAATTCATTAAACTTCCCAAAAAAAATCACACGGAATATCCTCGCTTTTTGAACGAACACCATGTAAAGAAAAAATCAAACGGCTTAAAACAACAGAGCCCCCTCAAACCCCGTAAAGTCACTTTAAAAGGTATAACAATTATTTATTTAACAGAAATCCTTGCCTTCAATTGAACGGAAAAAATATAAGAATTGTTTATTTAAAAGAAATTTTTGCTTTTTTGAACGAACACCATGTAAAGAAAAAATCACACTGGCTTAAAACAACAGAGTCCTTCAAACGGAACTTTGAAAATCAAGAGAATGTAAAAGTTACAAGGTAAACCACGGCCCCTTTAGGAGCCTACAGAACCTTTGAGGACCGGGGGGTTCCTTCGGGGTTGGGGTGGGGGGGATCGGAGCCCTATGGGGTTGTGGTAAGAGACCTCACGGCTAAACCACGACAAAGCACTACTCTCGTGGAACTCAATTCTCATTTAACTCAACCCCCCGTGCAACTGAATCCCCCTTGTAACTGAACCCCTGTATAACCGAAACCCCCGTGCAACTGTATCCCCTTTAACTGAACCCTCGTGCAACTCAACCTTAACTCAACCCCCGTGCAACTGAACCCCCTTGTAACTGAACCCCTGTATAACCGAAACCCCCGTGTAACTGTACCCCCTTTAACTGAACTCTCATGCAACTCAACCCTCCATGCAACCCATCTCCCTCAAAACACTTTTCAGTCATTTCTCGTTACATTGAAAATACGCTCCAAAACATCACTTGTGTATTATACAGTACATAATCATGGCATCTCCTCCAATTCACAAATCCCATTACCCCTTTTTTTGCAAAGGTTAATCAAACATCTCCGATTGTAAATGCATTAAAAAATTTTCCACTCACTAATTACCCCTTTTTTGCAAATGCTAAACAAGAAAAAAAAAATGTCTGCTTTTCAAAAACATGTCCGTTAAAACTCGAAACAAGACGCGCTGGTTTTATAATACAGGTTTAATTAATTGCGTAAATCTCTTGGCAAAGAGTGTAATGACCTCTAGAATAGAATACCTACCAGAAAAACCTGTTTGGTACGGGGGCCCCATAGAAATGGTAGTTCCTACTCTACTCATGAACACAGTAAAATAACATAAATGAAAGGCATCAATAACATAAACTTTGATCAGTGATCATAATAAAACACTTAAATGAAATACTACAATAACCTAATAATAGTATTTAATACTTGGAAAAACTGTCATTAAAAAAAACACTTAACACTTAGAAAAAACACTGAAATGAAATATTATATTTACTTTATACAGGGATTTTTTTTTTTTTTTTAAGTTAACAAAATTACCCGGTACCTCACTATTCTTCTGTAATTTGTTAGTGGCCATAAACCTAGAAAGAATTGTTTTTTTGACTTCAGACTGTCCAAATACTTTATCCCCGGTAAATACCCCCTCCCCCCGGAAAATGCCCCCCCCCCGTGGAAAAGAAGGCTTTCCAAATTTGAGAATTTTATTTGAGTTTTATTTTTTTAATTTCCGTTGGGGGAAGGAGTTTTGGTACTTGTGTATTATGGGCAACTCACTCAAGTTAACGCTGTATAAAACTCGGGAACAAAATTGGTTTTTCCGTTAGTTTTTTTTAGCTTAGCGCGAGACAAGACAAAGACAAGTGACAGAATATATTGAAAATATATAACTTGGGCTATATATTTGCATATAGGGGGGGGGGTAAAGTGTTTGGATAGTTTGAAGTCAGAAAACAATTCTGTCTGGGAATATGGCCACTAAAAAATTACTGAAGAATAGCGAGTTATCTGGAAATTTTGCTAACTAAAAAAAAGTATAAAGTAAAAGTATTTTTTCCAAGTGTTAAACCTTTTTCTTTTCAATGGCCGTTTTTCCAAGCTTTAAGTACCATTATTAGGTTAATGTAGTGATGATCACTGATCAGAAATTATGTTATTTGTGGCTTTCATTTATGTTATTTTACTGTGTTCATGGCCGTATATTTGGCTTTAAAATACACTTATTTATTTATCTATCTAATATGCAGAATAATTGTACCAAACACATTTTGCATGAAGACCTGCTATATTTACCCCCCCCCCCCTAATGTGCAAATCTATAGCCCAAATTTATTTCTAAAGTACCGAAGAAACTAACGAGAAAAACGTTGTGTTCTCGAATTTTACACAGCGTAAACTTGAGTGAGTTGCGCATAATACACAAGTACCAAATTTCCTTCCCCCTACGGATATTAGAAAAATAAAACTCAAATAAAATTCTCAAATTTGGAAAGCCTTATTTTCAACGGGGGGGATTTTCCAGGATGTATTTTCCGCGGGGGGGGGGGTTCTGGGGTGGCGGGGTGTATTCCACGGGTCTTTTCCGCGGGAGGTATTTTCCGGGGGGGGGGTATTTTTCGGGGGATATTTTCCGCGGGGGGGGGGTAATCGCCGGAGGGAGAGGGGGGGGGTAAACGCCAAGAACGCTTGCGACCATACCTCTTGCAATGGACGAATTTTCGTTGACTTAGTTCTTATAAACTCATAGTAATTAGGCTAACGAAAAGAGTTGCCTAGAAAGAAATCAACTAG